>NC_084556.2:45085000-45382500 GCF_033978685.3 Nerophis lumbriciformis
CCAGGAGCCGGAGTCCTGAAGGCCGTTTGATGTTGTAGAGTCATTCCGGCAACTCCTGCGGCGTCGCTGGTGCCAAGTTAGACTTTCTTTAGACAAGTTAGTTAGACTTAGTTTAAGTCTAAGTCTAAGTCTAAGTTGTATCGACACTCGTCGCTCCCTTGGATCCAGCAACCATGCGGAGAGGGGTGGCTTGCTGCCTGGACAACAGCTTGCCCTCCATAGTTCCATGCCCAGGCCATGTAGATCCACTGGAGAGGTCACTCCAGCAGATACCGGTTCTAAGCCCATCCGATTGGCGAAGGAAACAGGTGCCAGGGGCCATCTCCGTCTGTGGGAGGGACCATCCCAGTGAGACCCCCCCCCCTTTTTGGATCTACCTCATTGTCTCCCGAGACGGAAGGATGCCGACGACGATCGAAAACACTAACTTCAGTTGTTGTTTCATTATTATTTATTACAACTATGAGTGCTGTCTCAGTGTGATCTGTGATCACGTTTACACAGATGTTTTTACACAAAATTGCCGATGGCAATGTTTTAAGTCTGCATAATAATTCCACGGCGAATTGAAGAGGGAAGTTTGCCAAACGCTTTAAATACAGTCAATACAAACTGTGGAAAAGCCATATTTTGAAGGTTAATTGCAAATATGCTGTTATATGGATGCGCGCAGACACACATACACAAATACACACATTACAATGCTTTTTTTGCATCTATAAGACACTGAACACTAAATAACTTCAACTACTTCAACCTTAACAACCATCCCACATCAGACCTTGATGACAATACAATATAAATTATAAACAATAAACCATTGAATATCAAAAATATGTGAAACTTTGACTCCGAACTTGTTTACTTCCCTGACGACCTCCTTAAATTTTTGTAATCAATCAAAAATATTAAGCCGCTAAAATGCGCCAAACATGGGGGAGTGTGGAGCAAGTGTTCAGCATATCACCCATCATGCACTGTAATGGATTTTTTTCATTGTTTGGACACCCCTAAAATAGAACAAAACATGTATCCACTGCAGAGGATGCTGGTTTTCCCAAAAATAACAGTGAAAGGAGAAGTCCTGCGGCCCTTAACTTTCTAGAAATGTGGCACCGACTGTAGAACAGTTCAAATAAATAGCTCTGCTCTAAATAGTTTGATCGTCTTCTCGAACCATCCACTCTCTTCTTATTTGTTTGTTTTTAGGTGGAAGAGGTTGCAAATGAGATCTGTGTTTGTTCCCTTCAATGTAAGACTGTATTTTATTTTTACGTTTCTTTTATCAACTTTGGGCAAGTCACATTATTATAGAATTCCCAGTTGTCTTATCTACATCCATGTGACATTACTGACACCTAGTGACCATGCAGGGCTGTCTTTGACTAGGGATTTTTGTAGTCGAATCAGATTTGTTAAATTTCGACCATCGTCGACCATCAGTCAAATTTATGGCATTTTTTCAAGAGAAATAAATAGATATTGATATGTAGTAAGTCATTAGGTGTCAATAACATCACAGGGAGGCGCTCTAGTATATATACATGAATAATTCCAAGTTAATTAAAAGGTCCTACTGTATGAAAGGAATATCGTTTTTAATTGCTATTTGCGACTTTTTCCACTTGAAAAAAGGGGCCTCAGCAGGTATTAACTTAAGGGATAGAGGGAATATTAACATCAAACATTTTGACTGGAAGGTTGATAATCGATTCGTTGGATCTTCGACTTGAAGACAGCTATAGTGTTTAAAACTACGTAGAATCACAATCTGTTTAATTCATGGGATCCCCATAAGCTGTGCTCTTTACAATAATAAAAAACAATGCCACAGATTTGACTGATTGTCCACTATATAAACAATCTAACTAATCAGATTCCACTTTAAAAATGCTTAACAAGCACAACTGTAATTAACATAACAGTATATCACAACCTTTTTGTGTATGAGTGTACTGTATGTGTATGCCGGTGAACCTGGTACCGCCACAATGAATCTAGGCCAATCACCTGTCAGAGTGTCAGACGTGGACGTTTTACAAACTGACAGGTAATCTGCCTAGCAGACTCAGTGAAAAAACGACTCCCAGAGGCTCAGCTTCCCCCCGTCTCTCCTCTACTTTCAGACCAAGACACACAGTCAGACAAGCCCTGAGGTACAGCAAAACAAATACATCACAATGTAATTAAAATGTTCTTTATTTGTGCAATGAATAGCCTCTTGGGCCTGTTTCTCTGCAGATAAATGCCCCTCAGATAATATATTATTAATAAATGAGGTAAATGTACTTTATTTATACTTACATTGGGATGTAATAGCAATTTTTCAACACTGAACCTTTAGTTTTGTACAGTGGTACACATGAAATGTGCCTCGCATCTAAACAAATGCAGTGCAGACCACAGTACAACTTTTGATATCGGTTTCTCAGCGTTGTTCCCTATGGGCTGCAGCGGTACTCAGTTTTAATACACTTTTCCACCACTTGTGGCAGTAATGACATTCTCAAACAAACAGAGGTCTGGAATTAAAGTAATTCAGAAGTTTCCTCAAGGGAAAAACCAACTTTTCTTACCTATAGGTAACTATTTTTATGTATTTGGGATTTTCATAAATCCCGAAATGTTAAAATCAAACCATGGATGCATTACGGAGATATTTATTAAACAATTTTGCCTTCCTGCATACTTCCTCCAAACAAGCAGTCTGGAATTTGCCCAATTTGTGACGTTTTTTCCATTTTCCATTTTCAAATCTGTGTTATATGTGTTTTATGTTGCACGATTGCACCAAGAAAAATTCCTAGTTTGTGAACCCGTTCTCAAACAATGGCAATAAAACGATTCTGATTCTGATTCTGATTCTGATGTGTGACATCAGAAATTATGAAATTACTCAAAGAACTTTGTGTGAGTCTGCCATTGTAGTCAGACGCTTTAGCCAATAATGTCCTAGTTTTTCTCTATCCTCTTTTTGTAGGGCAGACTGGCTCGTACATGCACATGTATCCTCTGCAGTTGCCATTTCTAATACAAAGTAGTGTATAGCTCTAAGCAATAACTTGCTGTAGACTCCATATGGAAGCACTACAAACTACAAGATGGCTGACAGGGAGAAGTGGAGGCACGTATATAAGGCCGCCCACAAAACGGCGCATCCTAAAGAGATGGGCTAAAACAGTGTTTTTCAACCTTTTTTGAGCCAAGGCACATTTTTTGCGTTGAAAAAATGCAAAGGCACACCACCAGCAGATATCATTCAAAAACTAAACTCAGTTGACAGTAAAAAGTTGTCGTCGCAATTGTTGGATATGATTTTAAACCATAACCAACAATGCATGACTATAGTAGGTGCACTGTATCAATATAGGTATCGTCTCAAAGTAGATGTTTTGTATCAATATAGGCAGGCCCGGCCCTAACCAATCTGGCGCCCTAGGCTAGATTTTAGGTGGCGCCCCCCCACATCGGCAGTGAAGTGTATATACTCACAAGAAACCGAATAGCTTTGTCTTTGACCTTTTTTTTTTTTTACTTACAACTATACCTAATATATAAAGGGGTGGGGAAAAGTGACTATTACCTGCAGGGCAAACATAGCTAACCAGAAGGCAATAACAATGTAAACAAAAAACAGCTGCTTAAAAGATCTAATACAAATGTCCCTGAAAAATGTAAGGTGGGAGTACTGTAATTACCTAACGTTACATTATTATTTTCCATAACAATTTAGCCCCCTCCACAATATTAACCCGACGTTAAAACAGAACTAGCTATTTATTGATTAGCAATTGCCGAATCATGTGACATTAGCTTAATGCTAAAAAGCCGGGTTACTATCACATTCTGTAACAGACAAATAATTTCATGTTCGGCTCACCTACCTGCTACCTCTGTCTTTTCTCGTTTCTCCTCCTCTTCTTTTCTCTTTTTTCTTCCCTGGGCACCTGACAGTTTTGGCCGTTTTGACATCTTGTGTTGATTTTTTGATGTGGTGACGTCCAAAAAGAGTCATGATACGGGAAGGGAGGGGGCGCACCGTGCGGGGGGAGAGGGGGCGTAATGTTGTAACAAATAATATTTCTATTAAATAGGCTTTACTTTGCATTTTAATTAACGTGGGATTATTTTTTGTATTTAGAAATAATTGTACCAACTTTTTTTCTTTTCTTTTTTTTTCTCCAACATTTGTGGCACTGGCGTGGCGCCCCCTCATGGACGGCGCCCTTAGCATTTGCCTATACGGCCTATGCCACGGGCCGGCCCTGAATATAGGTCTTGTCTCAAAATAGGTGTACTGTCACCACCTGTCACATCACACCCTGACTTATTTTGAGTTTTTTGCTGTTTTCCTGTGTAGTGTTTCACTTCTTGTCTTGCGTTCCTATTTTGGTGGCTTTTTCTCTTTTTTGGTATTTTCCTGTAACAGATTCATGTCTTCCTTTGAGCGATATTTCCAGCACCTACTTTGTTTTAGCAATCAAGAATATTTCAGTTGTTTTCATCCTTCTTTGTGGGGACATTGTTGATTGTCATGTCGTGTTCGGACGTACATTGTCTTTGCTCCACAGTAAGTCTTTGCTGTCGTCCAGCATTCTGTTTTTGTTTACTTTGTAAGCCATCAGTTTTAGTTTTGTTCCGCATAGCCTTCCCTAAGCTTCAATGCCTTTTCTTAGGGGCACCCACCTTTTGTTTTTTTTTGGTTTAAGCATTTGACACCTTTTTACCTTCACACTGCCTCCCGCTGTTGACATCTACAAAGCAATTAGCTAGCGGCTGCCACTGACTGATATGGAAGAGTATTACACGGTTACTCTGCCAACCACTCAACAACAACACATCATTTTCAGACTGTAATTACTGGTTTGCAAAAAATATATTTTAACCCAAATAGGTGAAATCAGATCATCTCCCACGGCACACCAGACTGTATCAGTGGTTGAAAAACACTGGTCTAAAAGCCTCCAGAAAATGGTCTGTAAAACATAATTTATGCAAAGGTTTGACCAAAGAACCACCATCACATATTAAGTAGACCAATGTCTTTTTAACCATAGGGCCCATTGTTGGGCTGCCAACAATGTTTCTCAGCAGTGGTCCGTATGGGCCACAATGATACTTAGTTGTAATACCGTTTTCCACCACTTGCGGCAGTGATGTGTATTTCTGGTCTTGTTATCCTCGTCCGAACCCGAGGACGACGTGGCGGTTTGGAGGATCAATCAATCAATCAATCAGTGTTTACTTATATAACCCTAAATCACGAGTGTCTCAAAGGGCTGTACAAGCCACAACGACATCCTCGGCTCAGATCCCACATCAGGGCAAGGAAAAACTCAAACCAATGGGACAATGAGAAACCTTTGTGGGGACCGCAGATGTGGGGGGACCCCCCGGGCGACCTGTGCAATGGACGTCGAGTGGATCTAGCATAATATTGTGAGAGTCCAGTCCATAGTGGATCTAATATAATAGTGAGAGTCCAGTCCATAGTGGGGCCAGCAGGAGATCATCCTGAGCGGAGACAGGTCAGCAGCGCAGAGACGTCCCCAACCGATGCACAGGCGAGTGGTCCACCCCGGGTCCCGACTTTGGACAGCCAGCGCTTCATCCGTGGCCACCGAACCTGTGCCTCCCCCTCCACAAAGGAGAGGGGGGCAGAGCAGTAAAGAAACGGCAGATCAACTGGTCTAAAAGGGGGTCTATTCGAAAGCTAGAGTATACAAATGAGTTTTAAGATGGGACTTAAATGCTTCTACTGAGGTAGCATCTCTAACTGTTACCGGGAGGGCATTCCATAGTACTGGAGCCCGAATAGAAAACGCTCCATAGAGACTTTTTTTGGGTTCTGGGAATCACTAATAAGCCGGAGTTCTTTGAACGCAGATTTCTTGCCGGGACATATGGTACAATACAATCAGCAAGATAGGATGGAGATAGACCGTGTAGTATTTTATACGTAAGTAGTTAAATAAGGTACCTTAAAGTCGTATCTTAAGTGCACAGGAAGCCAGTGCAGGTTAGCCAGTACAGGCGTAATATGATCAAACTTTCTTGTTCTTGTCAAAAGTCTAGCAGCCGCATTTTGTACCAACTGTAATCTTTTAATGCTAGACAGAGGGAGACCTGAAATTAATACGTTACAGTAATCGAGACGAGACGTAACGAACGCATGAATAATGATCTCAGCGTCGCTAGTGGGCAAAATGGAACACATTTTATCCATATTACGGAGATGAAAGAAGGTCGTTTTACTCTTGATGTGGAAATGGAGACGCCGGGGACGCACCGTTGAGCAAAAAGTTGCATTATTGCAAGCGAGCATCATTTTACAGGTCTGCAGAACCTGGAGGAGGTCTAACCAAAAGTCACGCCCAGCTCCATCCACAAAAATGGAAACAACACACGTAAGTTAACTTAATGATCTGTCATTAAACAAAGATTAAAAACCTGAGATAATGTTGTACCTTTCTTATGACACAAAGCAAAAGGTCTTGCTTGTCAAGTTGTTCCATCAGCTGGAGGTCCGACAGCGATCGTATCCAAAACAGCTGACTGTCATTGTCGCTGGCGGGAGTGTCGCAAAGCCCATGTTGATGTGTCTTTTTATTAATGTTGAGTGAAAAGAGCAGCATGTTTACATTCAAACATACAAACCCCATTTCCATATGAGTTGGGAAATTGTGTTAGATGTAAATATAAACGGAATACAATGATTTGCAAATCCTTTTCAACTCATATTCAGTTGAATATGCTACAAAGACAACATATTTGATGTTCAAACTGATAAACATTTTTTTTGTTGCAAATAATCATTAACTTTAGAATTTGATGCCAGCAACACGTGACAAAGTAGTTGGGAAAGATGGCAATAAATACTGATAATGTTGAGGAATGCTCATCAAACACTTATTTGGAAAATCCCACAGGTGAACAGGCAAATTGGGAACAGGTGGGTGCCATGATTGGGTATAAAAGTAGATTCCATGAAATGCTCAGTCATTCACAAACAAGGATGGGGCGAGGGTCACCACTTTGTCAACAAATGTGTGAGCAAATTGTTGAACAGTTTAAGAAAAACCTTTCTCAACCAGCTATTGCAAGGAATTTAGGGGTTTCACCATCTACGGTTCGTAATATCATCAAAGGGTTCCGAGAATCTGGAGAAATCACTACACGTAAGCAGCTAAGCCCGTGAACTTCGATCCCTCAGGCTGTACTGAATCAACAAGCGACATCAGTGTGTAAAGGATATCACCACATGGGCTCAGGAACACTTCAGAAACACACTGTCAGTAACTACAGTTGGTCGCTACATCTGTAAGTGCAAGTTAAAACTCTCCTATGCAAAGCGAAAACCGTTTATCAACAACACCCAAAAACGCCGTCGGCTTCGCTGGGCCTGAGCTCATCTAAGATGGACTGATACGAAGTGGCAAAGTGTTCTGTGGTCTGACGAGTCCACATTTCAAATTGTTTTTGGAAACTGTGGACGTTGTGTCCTCTGGACCAAAGAGGAAAAGAACCATCCGGATTGTTATAGGCGCAAAGTTGAAAAGCCAGCATCTGTGATGGTATGGGGGTGTATTAGCGCCCAAGACATGGGTAACTTACACATCTGTGAAGGCGCCATTAATGCTGAAAGGTACATACAGGTTTTGGAGCAACATATGTTGCCATCCAAGCAATGTTACCATGGACGCCCCTGCTTATTTCAGCAAGAAAATGCCAAGCCAACGTGGCTTCATAGTAAAAGAGTGCGGGTGTTAGACTGACCTGCCTGTAGTCCAGACCTGTCTCCCTTTGAAAATGTGTGGCGCATTATGAAGCCTAAAATACCACAACGGAGAATTCCACCTGAGAAGCTTAAAAAATGTGTATCCTCAGTTCCCAAACGTTTACTGATTGTTGTTAAAAGGAAAGGCCATGTAACACAGTAGTGATCATGCCCTTTCCCAACTACATTGGCACGTGTTGCAGCCATGAAATTCTAAGTTAATTATTATTTGCAAAAAAAAAAAAAAGTTTAAAGTTTGAACATCAAATATCTTGTCTTTGTAGTGCATTCAATTGAATATGGGTTGAAAAGGATTTGCAAATCATTGTATTCCATTTGTATTTACATCTAACACAATTTCCCAACTCATATGGAAACAGGGTTTGTAAATTAAGTCCTCTTATAGTGTGTTTAAAGACAGCAAGGCAGTGTAGTGAGCTTTGAAAATAACAGTGCACAACAGTGACAATATCACAAGTCTCCGCTTGTGCCGTGTACACACATACGCTAAGCGGAGAGTTTTGGAACTCCACGTTTTGACCAGCATTTTCAAAAGTCTGCGTTTTCACAGAAAAAAGAATGCGTGTGGACAAGAGGCCTAAACGCAGATAAGTATGTGTTTATTAAGTATCTGTGTTCGTGTGGACATGGCCTTATATTCCCCATGCACTCATGTCTCGTGGGAGAATACAACCTGACCATATAAGGAGATGTTTGTGTGTCAAAGTGTCCGAAAACAACAAAATTAGGTCGTAACTTAAATGTTGCCGTTAAGTTAAACATGGAGTCTCTTTTCACCTTCTCTTGTCACTTTTCATACCAAAGTCCAATTTACTGCCTTTTATCTTGCGAGGACTAATTTAGTCAACATGTGCTGTCCAAGTTAAGGGTAGTGTTTTATTGTGTGGTTACAATAAAATACCCCCTTGGATCACTTTCTCCAAGATGAATATAAACTTTCACCATATGCAAAACATATGTGGCAAAATCAACATACACTTCAGCAGTAATGACTATATCAAACCGGAGTTGTGTATATAGAGGGTATGGACAACCCGGTTTCAAGCGATCTTCTCAATGATTGGTCAAAAGGTACTCACGTGACTACAGGGCGTCATGTTACGTACCAGTTTGAAGCCGCAGCTAAGCAACACTGCACTTCGTCATTATACATTTCATTTAATTGAAGCGTGTTTGCCGAGTAAACATGCCCTGTTGTGTGGCATGGAGATGCGCCACTCGCAAAAAATGCATACGTTTTCCGCAACCCAGAAAGGACAAAAATATGGGAAGTGAAGGTTAACGGGGAAGTTTGGAACACTAATAGCAACAGTTTCTTGTGCCAGGTAAGCAAGCATACATACTATGGGTGTGCATGTCTATCCTAAATGGCGATCCGATATGAATCTCAATAAATGTGTTTCGATACAATTCACTAACAATACATTTTAAAACATTACGATTCACTGCGATACGATTCGATGCGATTGAATGCAGATGGAATCTTTGCATGGTGAAAAAAAAAAATAGTGAATCATGTATCAGGTCAGAACAATCTAATGTGTTTATTTTTTAAATAAACAAAATACAGTTCCTGTATTAATTAAAGCTGCAAGCAGCGATGGACGGGACCAACTTTGACGGCACATAAAATCCAAACCGGAGCAGTAATAAAACTCTTTGGTCAACTTTTAATCAGAAGGGTTCAATCTCTCTCCTGTGCTAGTTTGAAGCCGACACGACAAACGCGCTCAGAGGAGATAATGTTTGAAAAAAGGTGACCGGTTTTTACAAAAATTTTGTTTTGAAGAGGGAATTGCAAACTTCCTGTTGATTTTTGCTGGGGGTTGTCAATTTATGAAATGTAGGTCTAAGTGAGACCTACATAGAGGTTTTTGTTTAATGTCTCTAAGACATTCCTACTGGAAGTTACAGGCAGTTTTGTCTGAGTTTTCTTCCTAGGAGCAATTGTGTCTGTGTTTTCTTCCTAGGGGGCGCTAGAGCGCAATTTTGAGTTTTGGGGTTGGGTTTATTATTAGATCGCAATTGTTGCCAGTCCTAATGTATGTGTCCATTTTGGTGAGTTTTGAAGCATGTTAAGGGGGTCAAATTACAGCTCAAAGAGGCAAAAGTGACTGTTTTTACTAAAATTTTGTTTTGAAGGGGGAATTGCCAACTTCCTGTTGATTTTTGCTGAAGGATGTCAATATATGAAATCTAGGTCTAAGTCAGACCTACATAGAGGTTTTTGTTTCTACGATATTCATACCGGAAGTTACAAGCAGTTTTGTCTGTGTTTTTTCTAGGGGGCGCTAGAGCACAATTTTGAGTTTTAGGGTTGGTTTTTTTTTTTATTAGATGGCAATTTTCGCCAGTCCTGATGTGTGTGTCAAATATGGTGAGTTTTGAAGCATGTTAAAGGGGGTCAAATTACAGCTCAAAGAGACGGCGGAATAATAATAATAAAACACATGAAATACAATAGGGTCCTCTGTCCCAAAGGGACATTGCGGTCCCTAATAATGAACAAATAGTATAACTTATAACTTCGGTGCATTGCAATCCATAAACTTTTAAGAAAAGAAGATGTAAACAAAACACTTTTGGATAAGCTACCAGGTAATTACTGTTGTTTGCTCGAGTAACATCAATTAAATACAGAGAAAAGCAAGCTGTGCATCAATCAAGTAGAGGTGGTTTAACACCACAGCAGTTCAACTGGTATTAGAAGCTGTCGAGTTATCATTAACTTACCATTGAAGATGTTTCATCGCTGGTCGCGTCCACAACTGGCTGCAGAGGTAGCAGGTGTTTTTCACACGCTTTATGGCGACAAGTAGTCATCATATTTGCAAAAGGAACATCACGTGACACGTTGAAGTCATTTTGGAAATGTTCGGCACTGTATATTAGAGTTAGTTTGGTAGTTTGAGGTGGCCATGTGTTTGGGAGGCAAGCACAGATATGGCCCCTGAAGGGTGCAGCGTGCAGGGCTTCAATGTATAGAGAGCTGGCTCCTGGCTGGCACGGCTCCATGGAGGCTACTGTTTGTCCAGTCCAGGCTAAAAATGATTTCCTATTTTCTTCTCAATGACAGCATCTCAGTCACTTTGCACCAATTTCTGTGACTTTCCACATTTAGAGACTGTTTTTAGCTCAAATCTAAGATTCGGTTTACGTCCGCGTACCCAGAAGTGGGTTACTCCGCTGTGTTTTTTTATGCTTTGCAGCGGCACCTAAGTGAATGTTTCAGCGTGCCGTGTCATAATTACGACGCTACGATAGATACAGAAGTGCAGATAACAGTATCATTAGTCCAGATTTTTAACGGTCCGCTTGGAACAACCCAATTAGGAAGTAATACCTAAAATGTTAGGTATTACTTCCGAATAGGGATGCAAACCGAGTACCAGAATTGTATGGCAATCGGTTTGCATCCCTATTCGGGAGAGAATTGTTTAACTCTTTCGGTGCTGCCTGCCATGTTGCTATGATGATGTTCACAGTCGCAAACAAGATGTTGTCATGATCCGTGGTCCGGATCATGTTTTGTTTAGTTATGTTCTGTTAGTTTTGGACTTCTTTAGTTCTCGTTTAGGCTTCCTTGTTTGCTTTTGTAACCATGGCGACTTATTGTGTTCACCTGTCTCTGATTAGTGCTCACCTGCTTCCCGAGCACTAATCAGAGGCATTATTTAAGTTACCTTTGCCAGTCAGTCGGCCTGGCTTCGTTGATTATGTCATACTGTTTACGTCTCGTCATGCCAAGTAAGTTTTGTCCTTGTCCAGGCCATAGCTTCTGCTAAGTAGTAGCTCCACCTGTGTTTTAGGCACGCTTGCCTTTTTTTTGTTGTATTGTTTGTGTTTGTGGTAGTTGGGACTATTTATGTTTAATAAATCCAAGCCTACCTTCACACTGTCGTCCGGAGCCGTCTTTTGCACTGAAAGAACGAACCGCAGCAAGCTGCAACCCCCACATGACAGATGTTAGTCTTGTTATATGTCATCACAGAAGTCTCGCAAGATTACAACGGCCATATTTTATACGTTGGGGCTTGTGTGTGTTTATACTGGAGTCTGATTAAGATCATATCACAAAAATCTGATTTAAAAAAAATACGATTTTGTCCAATTTGGCCTGCAGTAAAAACAGAGTCCGTGACATCCGTGAATTAAAGTACAGCAGAGGGCCACAAATGAGTGAGTTTGAGACCCTGGTGTAAGGGTAACAATCCTCTTCTTTACGTGTTTAACTGTATCTTTCTTCTCCCACACAAATCTAATTCTAATCTCTGTCCTAGTTCTAGTAGGTGTGGATGAAGATGGAACCTGATTTAATTATTGTCTTATAATAAAATCAGAATTTAGACTTAAATATGCTGTTGTAACCAAAAAGTAAATAATTGACTGAACAAAACACACTTTTGGAAAGCCTGTTAAAGTAAACCCGAGCAAAGTTATACAATTAAAATTGAGCGGTTTGAAATGTCAACACTTTGAAAGCAATGAGTGTAAAGCAGCAATATAAAACAGCTTAGATTTCACTGCCTCTCCGCCATTCAAGCAGACTAGCAATAAACATACCATCAAATATTTTGTGTAAACCTGTTTTTTTTTGTCTTTTTCAGGCTGTTGATGTTGTCATTTTGCTTGTCATCGAGCAGGAGGGTAACTCTGTTATGTCAACCCACCTTCGATACATCTGTGTGATATTCACATTTGGGCTTTCTTATCCCTCTACAAGCTTGCAGCAGCATACTAAGTCTCTATGACTTATAGAACATATAACCCGTTAGCTGAACATCAATGGTAGCCGACATGTTTTTGCAGCCTAATGTAAACAACGGCTTTGTGGTAATGCTGGTATAAATAATGCATTGTGTGAATGAATGCAAGTGGAATTTTAAAGGTCAGTGAGAGTTTACACTGAAATATGAAGCTGATGGGGGGAAAAACCAAAACTGAATAATTGAATAGGGGAAATGGATTGTAAATAGACAGAAGGGTACTTGACATAAATCCAGTTTACCATCTTCATCTCTTCCAAGACCCTGGAGTTCAACTCTACTTAATTTAACCTTCTGTCAACGTTGGGGTTCAATCCAGCTCTATTTATCTGACTTGCTGTATTTAACGGCTTACATAATGGATGTTCAGCAAACAACAAAATATGACATGATTCAGAGTGTACTAGGCTGGTCATCAAACAAACAATCACATCTTGATAGTAGAATCGCAATTCTTCCATTGATCAACTCCAACCTATGATTTGTAAAGAGAAAGCTCACTTGGTTTACACGGAATTAAGTACACAGAGAAGATGGCCCCTGCATGGCATGTACCACGGACAAATTTAAAGACAGCGGGAAACACATCGAACCTTATCAGCCACTTGAAACACCAGCATTGCTTCGACTGTATTTTCAAAGCCTACCTTTTGAAATGCCTGCTGCCAAAGAACCTGCTCCAAAGTCAGCGGCAAACAAAGGCCCAGGCTTGTTTCTATCACCGCAGCGTTTGAAAAGCACAAAAAGTTTGCCAGAGACGACCCGAGGACTAAAACATTCTGTGACTTCATTTTCAAAATGATAACTCTGGACGACCAGCCCTTTACCTTCTTTGAAACTGACTATGTTTCCATGGACTATTGTCTCATTTCTCAAAACATTCGTTTTTTTTGTATTTTCCCACCGACATGTGAAGTCCCAGTGTCCATGCACGCTCTCTAATGCCACTCTTGGTTATACGTTGTGTGCCTCCTGCACACTGGGGGGCGCTTTTTTCCTTTTAGAGTGGATAAATGTATTGCTTTTCTGGTTGTCTATGATGTCACCCCAAAACAAGGCATCTGCTGCTCATCACAAGTCAACAGCGCAGTTCTTGTTATACATGATGTCCGCTGTTTATATTGGCACAGATTGCAAATATTACGTCTGCAATGGCTTTGCTGATGTTAAATAGCAGACAGCATCAAGAAATTATCTTATATTGCGCTACGAACATGACACTACGACCAAGAATATCTCAGAGCGGATGCCGGTCCGAAACAAAGAAAGACTGATGGGAGAGAGTTGTTTCAAATACATTTTCCGACGAAGAATCATGGAAACAAAACTTTTCGAATGTCCGGTCCGATCTACAGATTCACTTTGTCAAATCTACTGTTGTGTTTGAGTCATTCTTACCTCCAAGTGTGCACAAACTGCACTTTAATCTAAATACAAATTTGAATTGATTGAAAATTAGATAATCTTATTCATCTCACTATGTGAATTACAAATGTATTTACTGTTTTTTTTTTTAGAATTGTCTTAGCGCACGCAGGACCCACCACTCACTGTAACAACAGCAGAGGTACGTACAGTTCTGAGGAGAACAAACCCACGGAAGGCAGCTGGCCCAGACAACATCCCTGGCCAGGCCCTCAGGGTGTGTTCATCAGAGCTGGCTGACGTACTTGCTGACATATACAACTTGTCACTAGCACAAGCTGTTGTGCCCACCTGCTTCAAGACCACCACCATCGTGCCCCTGCCAAAGAAAAACTTAGTGTCCTGTCTGAATGACTATCGCCCTGTTGCACTCACCCCAATAGTGATGAGGTGCTTCGAGGGGATAGTCATGTCACACATCAAGAAGACCATCCCAGACACACTGGACCCTCTACAGTTTGCCTACTGGCAGAACCGGTCCACTGAGGATGCAGTCAACACCGTCATCCACACCACCCTCACCCACTTAGAGGGCAAGGACACCTATGCCAGGCTATTATTCATCGACTACAGCTCTGCTTTTAACACGGTCATCCCACAAAAACTCACTGCTATACTCCTCACTGTTGGTCTGACACCGGCTCTCTGTGACTGGGTCCTGAACTTTCTCACAAACCGGCCCCAGTCAGTCAGAATCGGCAACCAGACATCGGGCACAAAGGTTCTAAGCATAGGGACCCCCCAAGGTGGCGTGCTGAGCCCCCTATTGTACACCCTCTTCACACACGACTGTGTGGCCTCCCAGAACAACACCAGTATCATCAAGTTTGCAGATGATACTACGGTCGTCGAACTGATCACCGGGGGAGCTGAGGCAGCATACAGAAGGGAGGTAGCGGAACTGGTGGCCTGGTGTCAGGATAATAATCTCTCCTTGAACACAGACAAGACCAAGGTGATGATTATTGACCCACGGAGAAGGAGTACCCACTACACACCTCTGTACATAGGGGGGACAAAGGTGGACAGGGTGAAAACCTTTAAATTCCTCGGGACCCACATCAGCGAGGACCTCACCTGGGATCACAACACCCAACAAACAATAAAGAAAGCCCAGCAGCGACTGTACTTCCTAAGAAGGCTGAGAAAATTTGGCATGCCACCCAAAATTCTCAGCAACTTCTATAGAAGTACGGTTGAGAGTGTCCTTACCAGCTCAATCACGGTCTGGTATGGAAACTGCACTGCTAAGGACAGGAAGGCACTCCAGCGAGTGATTAAAACTGCTCAGTACATATCAGGAGCAGCCTTCCCCTCACTACAGGACATGTACTCTACCAGGGCCACCAGGAGAGCACACAATATCATAAAGGACAGTACACACCCCCAGCACAGTCTCTTCAGCCTCCTACCATCAGGCAGACGACACAGGAGTCTGAAATCCAGGACTACGAGACTGATAAACAGTTTCTACCCACAGGCCATCAGGCTTGTGAATGCTAACTTGTGAATGCTAGCCCTGCCCCCCTGTTTTACTTTTGTCTTTTTGAACAAAAGACAGCTACCATGACCACCCCCGAACTGTGAACCATCACTGTAGACACTTTTCACCTTTGATCACTAAAGACACTTTAACTGCTGCTGTGACCAAATGTCACCTCCATATTTATACTGTTGACTGTCAATCAGAATGTGCAATAATGTTATGTTACTTACTGTGCCTTGTATATACATTTTTATTTTTATTTTTAGCTAAGTATAGCGTGACTTGTTGAAGGGTGGACTAGCAAAGTAAGATTTCATTGTACGGCAAACTGTCTGTTTAAATGTGCATATGACAATAAACAATCTTGAATCTTATTCATGGAGTAAATTGTGTACAAACTGAGAACAGAGAGTGAATAAATATGTTAGTAATAGCTATGCAATGGAAATAGGATAAGATTTAATAAGCTCTGTTGCTTCCTACTCCTTTTCGAACATGCTGAAAAGAGAAACTGGAAATTGCAATGTATCATGTAACTGTATGCATGTTCGAAACAAACTTAAACCATAAACATATGAAAAATAATCAACCTAGAAAAGTTGACGGTTATTGTATCGGTCTTGAAAAGCAGGCAGTTATCAGTATCGTCCTGAAAAAAAATGTTGTGCATCCCTAATTAGGAGGTTTGGAAACATCTCGTCAATACAAGACCACCAATGATGAATTACAACCACTCAACTGAACATTATAGTTAACATAAATCACACTCCACCCCTCAATCCCCTTCCCCCCACAAAAATAAGTAATCTTGTTTTCCTCACTTCTCAATTGTATAATAAATGGAAACAAATGTGCTTTTTTATAACCACGTTTAGGTCTAATCAGTGTTCCCTCGATTAAGGCAGGGGTAACATTCCAAACTCCCCTAGGTTAGGTGAATTTCCGAGAAGTAGGGATACTATTGTAGCGGCCCACTTGGATTAATGACACAAGATGCAGAGAGCTTCGACTGGTGCAACTTTAATTCTCTCCTCCTTTTCTCCTCACAATTTTGACACCGTGAAAACTATGAAGATGGACAGAAAATACAAATGCCATATTTCCACAAACAATACATAAATCATGTTTACATTTTCAAACTTATAAACAAATCTTTTTTAGTAAACTTAAATAATGAATTTTCACATGAATTAAGCTTAATTACAAGTTACAGCTCTTATTTAAATACAAATACTGACATTTTCCCGTTTGTTTTAAATGAAATGAACCACTTGTTTTACAATAAATAAAACCATTAGTCTTCTCCTACCTCCTTCCGCTTCCAAGGGCGCTAAGTTTGCTCCGCTAGTTAGCTTAGCTTCCACACACAGCTCGAAGTGACTCTCCTTAAATGTGACATATAAACAACACAAACACGAGGCACAATAAAATAACCTCTCACAAATGTTCACACAGAATATGAGAAATATATCTTTGTCAGCGTGTTTAACCAGTCCTGGAGTAACGTGAGTATGCTGTTGAAGTCAGACAGAACGGCAGCAGGAAGTCAAGTATCAGCAATAAAGGAAATAACAGAATAAGAGTGGGCTCTTCAAAATAAAGGCACAAAAACGTAACATGCCAGAACTGCAATTATCTCCTGAACAAAATTTGCTGCCATTTACAACTATTAATTGTATGACTATTGTATGCATTTTAAGTCTCTATAAGCCCTCCACACACTCTTCACACTCACTCCTCAGCTTTCTCACACGCACATGTAGTGAGTCTTCTTCTGCGTTGTGTAATTTTTTAAAATAAAAGACACTTCACCATGCCGTCGGTTCAGTATTTATTGGAAACCTGTGTTGGAAACACAAAACACACACACACAGGTCTCAACTTTCTGGCGGAGTGATATCTGCTCCTTCTCGTTCAGAAGTCCGAAGGAAGAGGAAGTAACATTCATTCATTCATATAAAAATAATAATAAATTAAATTACATTAACAAAAACGTTTTCTTACAAAATAATAATGCACAAATCCACATACCTGTGTTGGAAACACAAAACACACACACACAGGTCTCAACTTTCTGGCGGAGTGATATCTGCTCCTGTGTGATGCAAACACCATGCGTAAGTACTATCAAACAATTTACACAGTCGACGCTCTACGTCTAAATAACCGAAATTGTGCATAAAAATTACTCAAAACAACACATCACTTGTACCCACAACAATACTGAGTTAACTTTTCAAGTATCTAGGAACATTTAGGAAGACTATTTACAATATGAAGAAACACGGAGCAGTGAAGACTATTACCTTCTCGTTCAGAAGTCCGAAGGAAGAGGAAGTAAAGCAATCGAAAAACAGCAAAGACACTTCCCGCACCGGACATCCGGTTCTTCAAAATAAAAGCGTTACCTCAAAATAAATATAATACCCTGTCTAGTTCATAATATAGCGCAACAACATCACACTATTACATTCACCCCCACTGTTTTGCGCTATAAAATGAACAAGACTCACAGCTTTAATAATACGACACGGCAAAAAAAAATTGTACATATAGTATCTTCAGGTACCACTATGTAATTCCCTCATTACAACTCATAAACCAGCCTATCCAGTTAATAAAGCTATCCAACTCAGGATTAGGATGAGCACTAGGTGATCAGTCTCTTACTCAACCATAGGAAAAAGTGCCATATACACATTTTAAGGCTTTAGAAATACATAGTGCCAGCAATATATAAACACTGGAATTTGTTTTCATGTTTTTATGAAAAATGAAAATTCTGTCAGCATTACAATAACTCCTCTCATTATAAAAACAAAAGAAGCGAAGAAGACAGAAGGGAAAAAAAAAACTTCATCCTTAAAGATGGAAGTCTCTAACCCCTAACCTCAACTTTCTGTGTGGACATAACTTGGATAAGCCTATTTACCGGCCTAACTAATCTACCTAATCTTGTGCGGAGTCCACTTCTCAGAGAACTCACAGAACCCCCCTCCTGCACAGTAACTACTGTCTGAGACTCGTTCGCAGCAACAGAATCCACACACGAAGTCGCAACGGAGTATGCAAAATCTCTTACCCCAGACACAGCACAAGTATCAAATGAATGGTCAAGCGGCTGAAAATTACCTGAACTAGCCTCGATTATTTCGGGAGAACCACTGGCATCCCCACTATCAACACGCTGTCCTTCACCGTGACCCTCAGGTAAATCTCACAAAACAGAAAGGTCAGCCTCCCCCTCTACTAGCGACACAGAAAGACCAGATACCCAACGTGCGGTCCTGGCATCACTCTGCTCTTCCTGGCCCAACGAACCCCCAGACTGTTGACTCTGACTATCACTGAGGACAGAAAACTCAACTTCCTCATCAGATTCCTCCCACGAAGGAAGCGGCAAGAACTTAACCGGCATTATCAAATTTCTGTGAACGGTCTTGATCCGGCCAGTGACCGGATGTCGAATGCTGTATGTGTGAAGTTCGTCGTTCTTGCTTACAACCACATATACTGCACTCTCCCAACGATCTGATAATTTCTTTTTCCCTCTCTCTCCTTTGTTCGCTAGCAAAACTCTGTCACCTTCTTCTACGGAGAATCCTTTTGTCTTTCGGTTATACACTTCAGCTTGCTTGGCCTGTCGTTTGCTGATATGTTTCTGAGCTAGTGTCATTGCTTCCCTCAGATCTTTTCCCAGAGACTGAACATACTTGTCCACGTCCACGGTCTCTCCATCTAAGAGAACGCTCTCAAACATCACATCGACAGGCAATCGAGGAGTGCGACCAAACATCAAGAAAAATGGCGGAAACCCCGTGGTTTCATGAACTGTGCAATTATATGCAAAAGTCAGTGAACTCAGCATCTGAGGCCATTTTGCTTTTAAGCGTGGCGGTAGAGCTTGAATCATCGAACCCAGGGTGCGGTTAAATCGCTCAGCCTGGCCGTTCCCCATAGGGTGGTACGGCGTGGTATGCGACTTTTCAACCCCGGCCAACAATAAAAGCTCAGCTATTAGCGAACTTTCAAAATTAGCCCCTTGGTCCGAATGAAGGCGTACTGGAAATCCATACACAGAAAAAAAATTATTCCACAGCACCCGAGCAACAGTTTTAGCAGTCTGGTTAGAGCAGGGATAGGCACAAGCTACCCTAGTGAAATGATCGGTGACTACCAGCACATCAACAGACTTGTTATTAACATCCTCTGCTGACCAAAAATCAACACATACCAACTCCATCGGGGCAGTAGTCACAATAGACAATAGTGGAGCTCTGGCTTCCGGTTCTGGAGCTTTGCTCAACACACATCTCTTACACTGAGTGACATACAACTTGACATCAGCAGCCATTGTGTCCCAATAGAAGCGTTGTCTAGCGAGCCACAAAGTGCGCTGCTGACCCTGATGACCAGCATCATCATGCAAGCCCTTCAACACTCGACTCCTCAGAGCAACTGGAACGACATACTGGAAAATCTTCTTTTTGCTCACCAGATGCTTGGACACACGATAAATCACACCCAGCCGGGTTGTGAGTTTTCCCCACTGCCTCAATGTCCTGTTAGTCTCCTCAGACTCCTGAACTCTCTCCCTGCGAGAGGGACGGTGACCTCGGTCCACAAAGAACCGTACTCTACTCAACACAGGGTCCTGAAACTGCAATTTGTGCAGTTCTTCATGAGTGAAAACGGGCAATGGGGTCTGACCCATCGCTGCCACTTGTTCTAATTGCTGCACCTGAGAGATGGCCCTCACCGAAACACCATCCTCCCAGTGACAATGCGCATCTAATACTGCGGACACTTCCTGTCTTGTAATCTTACCTGCAACACAAGCTTCGCCCCCACAGACTATAGAGGAACTGGAGTTAGCTTGAGGCTGCTCACTCCTTCCTGGGCGCTCACAGGACAGATGAAACATATCCTGCACTTGGGGCCCTAAAACGCCACTCGCCTCTTTTAACAAAACATCATAAGGAGTTCTCGTCAACCTATGCATTACCTTACACCTCACAAAAGGCTCTCTGCTCAGAGCATCGGCCACGGTATTCTTGGGTCCAGGAAGATACTGGATGTCGAAATCAAATGGAGCCAGTTTAGACACCCACCTGTGCTCGCATGCATCCAGTTTTGGTTTCGACAGTATGTATTTGAGCGGATTGTTATCCGTCCACACAGTAAATTTCTGTCCCTGCAGCCAATGACTGAACTTATCATGAATGGCCCACTTCATTGCAAGGAACTCAAGTCTATGAGCTGGGTACTTAGACTGAGCATGATTCAATGACTTGCTAGCAAAGGCAACAGGCCTAGCTATGTCATAGCCATCCTGAACTTGTGAAAGAACAGCCCCTAATCCGCTGGTGGATGCATCGACAGACAGAATAAAAGGCTTAGAAAGATCCGGATGGGCTAGCAAAACCTGGTCAACAAGAGCCTGCTTCAGAGCTTCGAAAGCCTGCTCACACTCCTCATTCCAATCGGCAGGAGTAAGTCTGCGTACAGCTTTTCGACGCAGTTTACCACGAGCCCCACGTGGCTGTTTACCCCCTGAGAGAATTTGAAAAAGCGGCTTAGCTATCATAGAGCAGTTCTCAATGAAATGTTGATAATATATTACCATGCCAAGGAACGAGCGCAACTTATCAACTGACGGTGTGGCACCATCACTGTCCATCATGTCGAACTCACTCACGCTCACAATGGCCCGCACTTTGTCTGAATCAGTGGATATCCCCTCCTGAGAAACCACATGCCCCAAAAACTTTACAGATCTCCGCAATAATTTACATTTAGCCGGAGAGAGCTTCAGATTGTGCTGCTGCAAACGCTTGAAAACTACCTCCAGCCTTTCCAGACTCTGCTGCTCCGTCCTGCCAAAGACCAACACATCGTCAAGGTAGCAAAGCAAAGACATGAAGTTCTGATCACTAAAGATGGTGAGCATCATCCTCATAAAAGTGGCTGGACTATTACAGAGGCCCTGAGGCATGCGATTGTACTCATGCAACCCCAGAGGTGACGAAAAGGCAGTATATTTCTTATCATCCTCGTGGAGTGGCACATTGTAATAGCCCGATGTCAGATCAAGCGTGCTGAAAAAGGCATTACCCCCCAGCGCCGCCAGCACATCCGCCTGATGAGGCAGAGGATGAGCGTCTTTGACTGTGCGGGCGTTTAACCAGCAAAAATCTGTGCACACTCTGAGGTTACCATCTTTCTTCCAACACAACACCAAAGGTGAAGCGTACTCGCTACTTGACTTTCTGATTATATCCCGTTCTTCCATCTCATCCAGAGTCTCTCTCAACTTCTGGTAGTGCGCCGGAGAGAGCCTCCGATAAGGCAACCTAAAGGGGCGGTCATCAGTCAGTCGAATACGGTGACAAAAGCCAGTAACCTCCCCACAATCCAAAGTGTGTCTGGAGAACACACTTTCGTACTTCACAATCAAATCAGTCAATTTCTCTTTCCAAGCTGGAGATATGTCACATTCATTCACTGACAAACTCCGAAGACCCAGACCCTCGAGCCTAGAATCCCCTCTTATCACACTGCCGCTCACCGAACTCTGCGCTGTCAAACTGCTATGACAGTCGTCACTGTTAACTCTCACCACATTTTGGTGAACAGTATGTTCGATACCATCATCAAAATCCTCCAATGCGATGCACGGGGAAACATCTGCCACTTTTGCATTTCTTCGCAAAGTCAATGTGGATGTAGTTGGGTTGATTATTTTCACGGGGACCCAACCATCTCCCCACAAAGGAGTCACTACTCTACCGACTAGTATGTTACGGGGCACACAACGTGATGAACTTGGCTCCACGATAACAGTACTGCCAACTGAGAGTTTAGTCTCTTTGGGAAGGCGGCCCCACACAACATGTTCACTCATAGGCTCCAATGTTACTGCCTGTTTAAGTTTGACTGTCCCCACTCTGTCTGGAATCTTGTCCCCCCTCCACCTTTCCAGATTAGCCAGAAACCGAATAAACTCACTGGCCTCTCGCTGCTGCGGCGAATCAGATTTGCCCACTATACGCCAATAAGCCTCATCAGACTTAAATCTTTTGATGATCGGTTTCAGAAGATTAGTGCCCACAATCATTTCGTCTACCTGTCCGTCAATAATCAGCACTGGAACAAGATAGTCAGAGTCAAACAGCCTGAGTTTCATCTCACAAATCCCCACTGGCTCTGTCTGCTTCCCACCACACCCAACGAGAACAATGTCTGTAGAGGATATTAAATCGCCACCCACTACTCCCGCCTCCCTCAACTGAGGTACAAGATCTGCGCGCAGAGAAGTGGCCATGGACCCACTATCTAACATCCCCTGAACCTTGACTTTGTCCCCTGCTACCACGGTGGTGAAAAACAAACTGTCGCTTTCGCCTGTCCTCATTGTGTTCTGAAAAATCACTGTTTTGTCTGATGGCGCTAGTTCACAGGCAGCAGAAAACACTGATTGAATATCATCATCAATAGAGGGAAAACCACTTAGCCCCACGTTGCCCTCCGCCAAAGAGGAGCTGCCTAGTTTTCCGAACTCTGAGGGGCCCGATTGTGTGGTGACTGAGTCGGAACTGCTTGTTTACAATTAGCGCCGATATGGCCTGGTAAGTAACACCTAAAGCATAACTTGTTCATCCGGCAATGCACACTGGTGCTATGGTCAGAACTGCCACACACTCTACAGTCGCGAGTGTATCCGGGTGTTTTGTTCTGCAATGAATTGTGTGCTGTATTATGAGGCGAATTGTGTGCTAGTTGAGCATTACTAGACAATGTACGCTCCAGTAACTGCAAAACTCTGTCCATTGTGGATTTTTCCTCAGCCGAGGGTAGCTGGTGCGGCACAACTTTGGGAGCAGACGACAAAATCTCCCCAATCTGAATATCACTGACTATCCCCTCTTGAATCGCTCCCACTGTCACCTCTTTCTGTACTGACAGTTGACTCCCACAAAATGTCTGCACCTTCCTGTGGTTATCAAGGTGTTCTTGTACCTCCTGAGCAGACCATTCACGAGGTGGCTTTGTTTTAAATATCAGTGCCAGTTCTTTATCAGGGCAGTTACGGACAATCATGATCACTGCATGACGACTCAACTCCGTAACAGGCTCACCTTTACTGACTAAGCATTGCTCCGTAATTTCAGCTGATTTGTTGAGTCTAACCCAGTAGTTAAGAGGGCTTTCCCCAGCAACAGGCTGTACTGCATAGAAGTCAGCTAGGGGTAGGTCGGAGTGCACCACGTCACCAAAATGGCGCCTTAACACACTATAGACTACATTAACATCTATCGTGTCAGGATTGCTGCGCAGCCATACTTTGGTGACATCCCTGGCCTTGCCCAGGAGTCTGTTTACAACCTCCCCAATACTGTCTGTCCCACTGTACCCTTGTTTGGAAGTGTAGCTCCTCATTAACTCCTCCCACTCCAATATGGAGTATTTATCTGTACTATCCCCTCTAAAGTACGGTGGAATATTGACTTCAGAACGTAGTACCAAATTCAGCTTTGAAGCATCAATGACAGTGGTGCCACACTGGTCAGGGTGGTAGACATGCTGAGGTTGGTCAGGGCTTACAGTGGTTGTATGATCAGGGATGACATTTTGGCACAAACTGGCTTTGATAGATTCTCCAATCTCTGCCCCTATTGACCTAGCTAATTCAACTAGCTGACTGGAAGATAACTCCAAACCAGTACTGGGTAAGTTTCGAGGTGCGGGACCTACTGGTGATACCCCTGTAGTGAAAGGCAGGGTATGGGGCCTGACCACCTCATCTCTCCGCCTCTCATGTCTGCCCCCCTCCACAGTAGAATGGCCTGGTTGCAATACAGGTCGACCAGCGTGGACATTGACAGGGGAGTGTACATCAAAACACCCCGGCCCTTCCCCACACTCTTAATTTCCGACCCATGTACGTTAAATACTTCCATATTGCCAACCCACCCTAATTCACAGCGACATATGTTAGCTCAGCAACTCGGAAAACACCACAATGAACCAGCATAACACCCCAACACTGATAACACAATTTGAGCAAAATAGTCTTTTTTTTTTTTTTTTTTTTTCTCGAAAGAAAAAAAATATTAAGTCTCTTGAATCAGCCAACCCACAGATGAGGATACCGTATTGCAGCAACAGCTCCGGATGGTTCAGCACACGGCGATATTCTGCTCCTCACAGCCGATCTGTAGCGCCCGCGTGTCGTCCTCAAAAGCAGGAACTGCAGCAATTAGCCCCCATCTGCTCCGTCTCAGGTACTGCAGCAACGGCGGTGGTCAGCTCCAGCTGAACAGTCGACGAGTCACGGCACCAATTTTGTAGTGAGTCTTCTTCTGCGTTGTGTAATTTTTTTAAATAAAAGACACTTCACCATGCCGTCGGTTCAGTATTTATTGGAAACCTGTGTTGGAAACACAAAACACACACACACAGGTCTCAACTTTCTGGCGGAGTGATATCTGCTCCTTCTCGTTCAGAAGTCCGAAGGAAGAGGAAGTAACATTCATTCATTCATTCAAAAATAATAATAAATTAAATTACATTAACAAAAACGTTTTCTTACAAAATAATAATGCACAAATCCACATACCTGTGTTGGAAACACAAAACACACACACACAGGTCTCAACTTTCTGGCGGAGTGATATCTGCTCCTGTGTGATGCAAACACCATGCGTAAGTACTATCAAACAATTTACACAGTCGACGCTCTACGTCTAAATAACCGAAATTGTGCATAAAAATTAC
Organism: Nerophis lumbriciformis; assembly: GCF_033978685.3. Classification (NCBI taxonomy): domain Eukaryota; kingdom Metazoa; phylum Chordata; class Actinopteri; order Syngnathiformes; family Syngnathidae; genus Nerophis; species Nerophis lumbriciformis. The sequence continues at coordinate 45,110,253 of NC_084556.2, forward strand.
TCAAAACAACACATCACTTGTACCCACAACAATACTGAGTTAACTTTTCAAGTATCTAGGAACATTTAGGAAGACTATTTACAATATGAAGAAACACGGAGCAGTGAAGACTATTACCTTCTCGTTCAGAAGTCCGAAGGAAGAGGAAGTAAAGCAATCAAAAAACAGCAAAGACACTTCCCGCACCGGACATCCGGTTCTTCAAAATAAAAGCGTTACCTCAAAATAAATATAATACCCTGTCTAGTTCATAATATAGCGCAACAACATCACACTATTACACACACTCATTGACAATTCATATGCTTTTAAAACACTTCATGCACAGTAAAACCTACTCAAAGCTCAATGCACACAATGCTACTTAATTGTTCCTACTTGCATTCATACCCTGCTTCAAATAAGGCAGAGATTATGCCTTTGTCACTTTTGTAATCCATGGTCCCGACCACATCGCCATGATGTCGACTATTGAGGGTCCAGAGCTAAACATTTTGTGAAACGATGGTGTACCGTACTTTTCACACTCAAAAGATTAAAAGTAAGTACAGAAGTGCACAAATTGATACTCAGCATTCTGTACCTTTAAAAAAATATTTCCAGTAATAACAAATGCTTTTTTATTATCACTCCTTGTCCTATAAGTACATACAATGGTGCTGCTACTACTGACTGCAATACTGTATCTTCATTGAAGGTATAAAAAACGAAATCGGTGTTGCTAGACCTATTTAATATATATATATATATATATATATATATATATATATATATATATATATATATATATATATATATATATATATATATATATATAGATACATAAAGTCGCGATCAAAAGTTTATTTGGCTTATTAAACTTTGTCATGATCCGTGGCCCGGATCATGACAAAGTGTATCTAAACTGTTAGTTTTGGAATCCCTTAGTTCCTGTTTTGTGCACTCCTGGGTTTATTTTGGTCACCATGGGGATTAATTGGGTTCACCTGCCTCTGGTTAGTGGTCCCACGCTCAGCCGCTGTCAACCACTAATCAGAGAGCTATTTATTCACCTTGCTCACCACGCTCAGGCTGGCGTCAATGTTTGCTACATGCAACCTGTCTTCGTAAGTCTTGTTTGTTTCATGCCACAGTTACCTGAGTATTGCTTGTCCCTAGTCCATGCTGAGAGTAGCATTAGATCTAAGTGCGATCAGCACTTTGTGCCTTCGCCTTGTGTTCCTTTTTTTTTGTACTACTTTGGTATTTTGAGAATTAAATCATGTTTTTACCTGCACGCTTTGTGCAGGTAAAAGTGGTCCGTCTGCATTTCGGGAGAACGAACCCCGCAGTAAGCTGCGAAAACCCCGTCGTGACACACTTGTAAAGAACATAATGTCATGGCTGTCTTGAGTTTCCAATAGTTTCTACAACTCTTATTCTTTTTGTGATAGAGTGATTGGAGCACATACTTGTTGGTCACAAAAAACATTCATGAAGTTTGGTTCTTTTATGAATTTATTATGGGTCTACTGAAAATGTGACCAAATCTGCTGGGTCAAAGGTATACATACAGCAATGTTGATATTTGGTTACATGTACCTTGGCAAGTTTCACTGCAGTAAGGCACTTTTGATAGCCATCCACAAGCGTTGAGTTTTTGACCACTCCTCTTGACAAAATTGGTGAAGTTCAGCTACATTTGTTGGTTTTCTGACATGGACTTTTTTCTTCAGCATTGTCCACAGGACTTTGGGAAAGCCATTTTAAAACCTTAATTCTAGCCTGATTTAGCCATTCCTTTACCACTTTTGACCTGTATTTGGGATCATTGTCCTGTTGGAATACCCAACCGCGCCCAAGACTTAACCTCCGGGCTGATGATTTTAGGTTGTCCTGAAGAATTTGGAGGCAAACCTCCTTTTTCATTGTCCCATTTAAAGCACTAGTTCCATTGGCAGCAAAACAGGCCCAGAGCATAATACTACCACCGCCATGCTTGACGGTAGGTGTGGTGCTCCTGGGATGAAAGGCCTCACCTTTTTTCCTCCAAACATATTGCTGGATATTGTGGCCAAACAGCTCGATTTTTGTTTCATCTGACCACATAACTTTCCTCCAGAAGGTCTTATCTTTGTCCATGTGATGTCAGATGAACCCAACTCTCTCGTTTGAGTCACACAGTAAGAGTGTTACTAAAACAGCCTTTTTTCATCTCAAATCTGCATTCTTAGAACTCCGGCTTAGTGATTCCCAGAGCCCAAAAAAAGTCTGCGGGCTATAGAGCGTTTTATATTTGAGCTCCAGTACTCTGGAATGCCCTACCTGTAACAGTTAGAGATGCTATCTCAGTAGAAGCATTTAAGCCCCATCTTAAAACTCATTTGTATACGCTAACCTTTAAATAGACCCCCCTTTTAGACCAGTTGATCTGCCGTCTCTTTTCTGTTCTGCACCCCTCTCCTGCGTTGTGAGGTTATTAGGTGACCACATATAATGTGCTAGCTGTTCAAAGTCTGGACCTGGGGTGGACCACTCTTCTGTGCATCAGTCAGTGCCGTCTCTGCGCTGCTGACTTGTCTCCATTCAAGATGATCCCCTGCAGACCCCACTACTGACTGGACTCTCACATTATTAACTGTATCCACTCGACATCCACACCAGTCGCTCGGGGGGGTGCCCTCCGAGGTTTCTTATTGTGCCCATTGGGTTGAGTTTTTTCTTGCCCTGATGTGGGAACTGAGCCGAGGATGTCGTTGTGGCTTGTGCAGCCCTTTGAGACACTTGTGATTAAGGGCTATATAAATAAACTTTGATTGATTGATTGACTTCGAAGAAAATAAAATGCAGAAGTTCCCTGAGGAAAACAGGAGAGTTGAAAGATATGATAGACAAGCAATGAGTCTGAAAATTTAAGCCAACTAGCAGCAATCATCACAAAATAGTAACAATGCATGATCTTGATTGATATTTTAACTTCTGCATGCACAAAACATCCATGGCATTTATTTCTGCAGCAAGATTTATTGCAAAGACTCTGCTTCAACATTACGAAATGATCAACAATTGTGTATGAAAGCAAAACAATCTTTATGGGCAATAAATGCTGATTAGAACTGAGACATAACAGCTTAGGAGATGATTGGCAATAAAAGCTTCAGCGCACTCTTGTTAAAATTACAATTGGTGTAGAGCTGCACCCTTGGTAGACTATACAGGTAAAAGCCAGTAAATTAGAATATTTTGAAAAACTTGATTTATTTCAGAAATTGCATTCAAAAGGTGTAACTTGTACATTATATTTATTCATTGCACACAGACTGATGCATTCAAATGTTTATTTCATTTAATTTTGATGATTTGAAGTGGCAACAAATGAAAATCCAAAATTCCGTGTGTCACAAAATTAGAATATTACTTAAGGCTAATACAAAAAAGGGATTTTTAAAAATGTTGGCCAACTGAAAAGTATGAAAATGAAAAATATGAGCATGTACAATATTCAATACTTGGTTGGAGCTCCTTTTGCCTCAATTACTGCGTTAATGCGGCGTGGCATGGAGTCGATGAGTTTCTGGCACTGCTCAGGTGTTATGAGAGCCCAGGTTGCTCTGATAGTGGCCTTCAACTCTTCTGCGTTTTTGGGTCTGGCATTCTGCATCTTCCTTTTCACAATACCCCACAGATTTTCTATGGGGCTAAGGTCAGGGGAGTTGGCGGGCCAATTTAGAACAGAAATACTATGGTCCGTAAACCAGGCACGGGTAGATTTTGCGCTGTGTGCAGGCGCCAAGTCCTGTTGGAACTTGAAATCTCCATCTCCATAGAGCAGGTCAGCAGCAGGAAGCATGAAGTGCTCTAAAACTTGCTGGTAGACGGCTGCGTTGACCCTGGATCTCAGGAAACAGAGTGGACCGACACCAGCAGATGACATGGCACCCCAAACCATCACCCAACCATGCAAATTTTGCATTTCCTTTGGAAATCGAGGTCCCAGAGTCTGGAGGAAGACAGGAGAGGCACAGGATCCACGTTGCCTGAAGTCTAGTGTAAAGTTTCCACCATCAGTGATGGTTTGGGGTGCCATGTCATCTGCTGGTGTCGGTCCACTCGGTTTCCTGAGATCCAGGGTCAACGCAGCCATCTACCAGCAAGTTTTAGAGCATTTCATGCTTCCTGCTGCTGACCTGCTCTATGGAGATGGAGATTTCAAGTTCCAACAGGACTTGGCGCCTGCACACAGCGCAAAATCTACCCGTGCCTGGTTTACGGACCATGGTATTTCTGTTCTAAATTGGCCCGCCAACTCCCCTGACCTTAGCCCCATAGAAAATCTGTGGGGTATTGTGAAAAGGAAGCTGCAGAATGCCAGACCCAAAAACGCAGAAGAGTTGAAGGTCACTATCAGAGCAACCTGGGCTCTCATAACACCTGAGCAGTGCCAGAAACTCATCGACTCCATGCCACGCCGCATTAACGCAGTAATTGAGGCAAAAGGAGCTCCAACCAAGTATTGAATATTGTACATGCTCATATTTTTCATTTTCATACTTTTCAGTTGGCCAACATTTCTAAAAATCCCTTTTTTGTATTAGCCTTAAGTAATATTCTAATTTTGTGACACACGGAATTTTGGATTTTCATTTGTTGCCACTTCAAATCATCAAAATTAAATGAAATAAACATTTGAATGCATCAGTCTGTGTGCAATGAATAAATATAATGTACAAGTTACACCTTTTGAATGCAATTACTGAAATAAATCAAGTTTTTCAAAATATTCTAATTTACTGGCTTTTACCTGTATAATCGATATACAGCATGAAGCGAACGTCACTCAACAAGCCAGTGAAGTTGGCACGTTGTGTAAATCGTAAATAAAACAGAATACGATTATTTGCAAATCTATTTCAACCTATATTCAATGGAATACACTGCAAAGACAAGATACTTAACATTGGAACTGGTAAACTTTGTACATTTTTGCAAATATTAGCTCATTTGGGATTTGATGCCTGCAACATGTTTCAAAAAAGCTGGCACAAGTGACAAAAAAAGACTGAGAAAGTTGAGGAATGCTCATCAAACACTTATTTGGAACATCCCACAGGTGAACATGCTAATTGAGAACAGGTGGATGCCATGATTATTGATTGGGTATAAAAGCAGCTTCCATGAAATGCTCAGTAATCCACAAACAATGATGGGGCGAGGGTGAAAAAATGCGTGAGCAAATTGTTTAAGAACAACATTTCTCAACGAGCTATTACAAGGAATTTAGGGATTTCACCATCTACGGTCCGTAATCAAAAGGTTCAGAGAATATGGAGAAATCACTGCACGTAAGCGGCAAGGCCGAAAGCGAACATTGAATGCCCGTGACCTTCGATCCCTCAGGCAGTACTGCATCAATGCGCGACATCAGTGCGTAAAGGATATCTTGCTTGCTTATGGTTGTCCATCGAGTCCGATGACGACATCCGCTTCTATCGGTGAGTTCGTTGATGGCTGAATAGATTTATCCTGGATACACAAACCCTACAGCAGGTAGGGCATGTAAATGTGGTGGTGGTGGAAACGGCAACCGTAGGTATATTTCTCCTGAGTCTTCTCTCCTGTCTCCTGGCTGTCCTATCCTCCTCCAGCAGGCGGGTGCCATCCTGGCACAGCTGACGCCAGGTGTTACAATCAGCAGCCACACCCTCCAGGGCCTCAGGTCTGATTTTACACTTCCTTAGTGCAGTCTTCAGCTGGTCTTTATATCGTTTCTTCTGCCCTCCAGCAGAGCGACGACTATGGTGGAGCTGGCCTTATAACACTTTGCGAGGCAGGCGGTCTGAGGGCATCCTTACTACGTGGCCCAGCCATCGTAGTTGGTGCAGGGTGATCATGGCCTCAATACTCCTGCAGTTGGTTTTTGAGAGTATTTCAGAATGAGGCACACGATCACGCCATGTAATCCCCAGGATGCGCTGAAGGCAGCGTATGTAGAACTGCTCTAGGGCCTTGATGTGGCGGCTGTAGGTTACCCAGGCTGCACAGCTGTAGAGGAGGGTAGTGAGGCAGATAGCTTGATAGACAGAGACCTTTGTGTGGAGATGGAGGTTCTTGTTTTGGAAGACCCGACGCCTGAGTCTCCCAAAAGCTGCCGCTGCCTGCTTGATCCTGTTCTGGACCTCACTATCAACAGTGTTGTCATTAAAAAGAATGCTCCCCAGGTATCTGAAGGATGAAACGATTGATATTTGTTCTCCAGAAACAGTGAAGACAGGTGATGTAGATGGCTTGTTGGAGCTCCACTGGCAAACTACTTCCGTCTTGCTGGTGTTGACGGTCAGTCCCATCCTGCTGTACGCTCTCACCGCAGCAGCAAGAACAGACTGGAGGTCTTGTGGGCTGTGAGATACAAGAACACAGTCATCTGCGTACTGCATCTCAACAATTCTCTCCCTCTGCAGTTTGGTGGTAGCCTGAAGCCTCCTGATATTAAAGAGGTTGCCATCTCGACGAAAGTCCACCGTCACACCGCTGCTGTCCTCAATCTCCTTGTGGAGAAGCTTGGTAACACATAGCAAGAAGATGTTGAAAAGCACTGGTGCTAGTACACACCCCTGCCTTGCTCCTGTATGTACAGGGAAGGGGGAAGACTCTTGACCTTCTATGGTCACTTGAGCAGTCATTCCATCATGAAACTGACGGAGGATGTTAACGAACTTAATGGGACAGCCAAACTTGAGGAGGACTTCCCATAGAAGTTCTCTCTGAAGACTGTCGAAAGCTTTGGAGAGGTCGACAAAGGCCATGAATAGGTCATGATGTTGTTCCCTACATTTTTCCTGCAGCTGTCTAGCTGTGAAAATCATGTCCACTGTGCTCCTACTCTTTCTAAACCCGCACTGTGATTCAGGCAGTATCCACTCAGTGATGTTTTTAATCAGCCTCTGGAGCATCACTTTTGCCAGAACTTTACCGGCAACAGCAAGGAGTGAAATGCCCCTACTGTTGAGTAGGGGCAAAAGGATATCACCACATGGACTCAGGAACACTTCAGAAAACCGCTGTCAGTAACTACAGTTGGTCATTACATCTGTAAGTGCAGGTTACAATTCTACTATGCAAAGCCAAAGCCATTTATCAACAACACCCAGAAACGCTTCGCTGGGCCCGAGCTTAGCTAAGATGGACTGATGCAAAGTGGAATTGTGTTCTGTGGTCTGACGAATCCACATTTCAAATTGTTTTTGGAAACTGTGGACGTCGTGTTCTCCGGACCAAAGAGGAAAAAAACCATCTGGATTGTCCTAGGCGCAAAGTTCAAAAGCCAGCATCTGTGATGGTATGGGGGTGTATTTGTGCCAAAGGCATGGATGAAGGCACCATTAATGCTGAAAGGTACATACAGGTTTTGGAGCAACATACACTATATTGCCAAAAGTATTTGGCCACCCATCCAAATGATCAGAATCAGTTGTCCTAATCACTTTGTTTAAAATCAAGCACTTAGGCATGGAGACTGTTTCTACAAACATTTGTGAAAGAATGGGCCGTTCTCAGGAGATCAGTAATTTCCAGTGTGGAACTGTCATAGGATGCCACCTGTGCAACAAATCCAGTTCTGAAATCTCCTCGCTCCTAAATATTCTGGGTTTGGAAGTTGCCAGGAGAATGGTACATTTTGGACTGCGTTGTGCCGAATGTGAAATTTGGTGGAGGAGGAATTATGCTGTGTTGTTGTTTTTCAGGAGTTGGGCTTGGCCCCATAGTTCCAGTGAAAGGAACTTTGAATGCTCCAGGATACCAAAACTTTTTGGACAATTCCATACTCCTAACCTTGTGGGAACAGTTTGGAGGGGGCCCCTTCCACTTCCATAATGACTGTGCACCAGTGCACAAAGCAAGGTCCATAAAGACATGGATGACAGAGTCTGGTGTGGATGAACTTGACTGGCCTGCACCCGATAGAACACCTATGAGCTGAATTAGAACGGAGACTGAAAGCCAGGCCTTCTCGACCAACATCAGTGTGTGACCTCACCAATGCGCTTTTGGAAGAATGGTCGGAAACTCCTATAAACACGCTCCGCAACCTTGTGAACAGCCTTCCTAGAAGAGTTGAAGCTGTAATAGCTGCAAAAGGTGGACCGACATCATATTGAACCCTATGGGTTAGGAATGGGATGGCACTTCAAGTTCATATGTGAGTCAAGGCAGGTGGCCCAATGCTTTTGGCGATATAGTGTATGTTGCCATCCAAGCAAGGTATTTTTCATAAACGCCCCTGCTTATTTCAGCAAGACAATGCCAAGCCAAGCCACATTCTGCATGTGTTACAACAGCGTGGCTTCATAGTAAAAGAGTGCGGGTACTAGACTGGCCTTCCTGTAGTCCAGACCTGTTTCCCATTGAAAATGTGTGGCGCATTATGAAGCGTAAAATACGACAACGGAGACCCCGAACTGTTGAACAACTTAAGCTGTACATCAAGCAAGAACGGGAAAGAATTGCACCTGAAAAGCTTCAAAAATTGGTCTTCTCAGTTCCCAAACGTCTACTGAGTGTTGTTAAAAGGAAAGGCCATGTAACACAGTGGTAAAAATGCCCATGTGCCAACTTGTTTGCAATGTGTTGCTGCCATTAAATTCTAAGTTAATGATTATTTGCAAAAAAAAATTAAGTTATTCAGTTCGAACATTAAGTATCTTGTCTTTGCAGTCTATTCAATTGAATATGGGTTGAAAAGGATTTGCAAATCAATGTATTCTGTTTTTATTTACGATTTACACAATGTGACAACTTCACTGGTTTTGGGTTTTGTATAACGGCGTTACGAACGGCAATATTTTTTTCAGTAACGAGTAATTAATTAATTACTGTTCCAATCGTCGCAACCCTGTTGCCGTTACTGAGAATGTGAAGTAGCTCGTTACTACAGTTTGGTTGAATGAAGTGCAGGGTGTCAGGTTTCAGTATTGTATATAGTGGTTTTATTCTTCAATCTGTTAATATAAACATCTTTGACATGTTATCGAATGTAATAGCGTATAAAATAACAAAATAAAAAATAACAACAAGCGTTAGAAAAGGGACAGATGGATGGCAACACGGTTACTTTGCTGGGTAGCTGATTACTCTTACAATGAGATAACTGAGTTACTAACTAAATTACTTTTTGGGACAATTGATTTGTAACTCTAACTAATTACTTTTTTTAATGAAGCTGACCAACACTGCTCACTGGGACTCGACAATGTTGTTGTTCGAGAATAAATGTGAAATAGAGGAGGCAGCTAACAAGTGGAATGAAAGTAAATCACATCAAATATTTGCTATTTACTTTGTTACATGCTGTAACAGTAGTCAGTGACACACCATTTGTGTTAGTAGCCTCAATCTGAGTGAACAGAATGCTAATGTTAGCAGGCTAACGCTAAATGTGTTTTTTTTCCTTTTTTTCTTTTTTCTTTTTAGAGGACACCAGCCCAGAAACCAAATTACATTTAAAATTTACAATTCTAAATATTCAAATAATTATTGTATCAAATAAATAAAGTTAATAGTTAAAGTCACAACAATTACATACATATAGACACGAGGTGTGGTGAAATTATCCTTTGCATTTGACCCATCCCCATGTTCACCCCCTGGGAGGTGAGGGTAGCAGTGAGCAGCAGCGGTGGCCTCGCCCGGGAATTTTAAATCACCATTTTTGGTGATTTAACCCCCAATTCCAACCCTTGATGCTAAGTGCCAAGCGGGGTGGTAATGGGTCCCATTTTTATAGTCTTTGGTATGACTTGGCTGGAGTTTAAACTGATTGATTGATTGATTGATTGAAAAGTTTATTGACATCTTAAAGAATTGAATCCATGTAATGCTTTAAAAAGGCAAATGGATGGCACAAAAAGCCAACAGTCTTGTTTCCATTGTGGTCCATTAAATATTCATTACATTTGATACATGAGGGGTATAGCTCGGTTGGTAGAACAGCCGTGCCAGCAACTTGAGGGTTGCAGATTCGATCCCCGCTTCCGCCATCCTAGTCACGGCCGTTGTGTCCTTGGGCAAGACACTTTACCCACCTACTCCCAGTGCCACCCACACTGGTTTAAATGTAACTTAGATATTGGGTTTCACAATGTAAAGCGCTTTGAGTCACTTGAGAAAAAGCGCTATATAAATGTAATTCACTCACATTCAATAATAAACGAGATATAACCTGTAATATGTATATAAAAAATTACGTAAAAAAATTGATAAATGATGTACATATATACACAGTATACATGTCAGGTGTTTTGAAAAACAATATATACAAAAAATGTGTGTGTGTGGGGGGGGGGGGGCGGGGGGGGGGGGGGGTGTATATATACACTATGTACATGACAACTCACAACCTTCCAGTCTCAAAGTGGACACTCTAACCACATGGCCTCTGAGCAGGTCAAATAAATGGTAACAAGTACAATATGACCAAAAGAAGACTTTTGTAATGTATCAACCAAATGCTTTTTTTAAATCTTGTCTTGAATAGATCTATATTTTGTGTTAGAGGGAACATGTAAGCTGGAAGTAAGTTCCATAAACGGCAGGCTCATGGTAAGTATGAAGACTAATGTAGACGCGTGCGCAAACTGGGAATAAATACAAAGTATACATGCTGTAGTGAGCGATCTTGTTGTGTGAATACTCGAGCGCAGGATAGTCAGTAGGACAGCGCCAATATAGTTTGAAGAAGAAATGTCTGCAAAAGGTGCAGAGAGGTGCTACATCCCGTCTCAGATTCACTGGGTCGATATTACCTTTGATTGGGTCTTAAATCCACAAGAGACAAAGTGCTTTTCTCTGTAGTCTGCTGTGAAGACTGAGTGCAGCGGTACCTGCTCCGCTCCAGATTGGTAAAGCATACTCCTTAAAGGTCTTATGTAGGCTTTAACTCTGGCCTTGCAGGGGAGAAGATCCCTAGATCAGCTTAGTATATACAGTCGCTTGGCAGTTTTCTGAGCAAGACTTTTTATATACGATGTCTAGGTAAGAGTGTTGGTAGCTGCGTTTGTATTACCCTTAGACATGCAAAACCTAAATATCGCAATAAAAAATAGAAACCCTCATATTTCAAAAAAACTCTCAAATATCATGAAGTGGTTTTCGAGACATTTCGATATTGAAGTTTTTCGCAAAAGCATGATGAAAACACTTTTTTCGCATTTAGAGGGCACCTAAACACCGAACCGACAGGGCACTCATGCAGGACAACGCTTAGATCGGTCAGCCGGGGTTGAGTGAGGTGGCACTGCTGCACCGGGCCGTCTCACGGGTGCCTTTCCCGCAGTCGAGACCAACCCGCGAGCTCACGTGCCCGAACAATGTTAACGGGCTTGTAAGTCTCCGATCAGTCGGCCGGGGGGGGCGAGCTTGGCGGCATCGCCGCACCGAGCCGTCCCGCGGAGAGCCTGTAAGTGTCAAGGGGGCTTTGGGGGGGGGGCCTTGAGGACGTTGCCTTTGAGCGATCACCCGCTGCCTTTGTCTTCTATTGATATCACGGAGCAGTGGTTGCAACATCTTCCTCAAAGTGGAGTCTCGCAGGATGAGATTATACGAGAATTACGACTCATGAGCAAAACACCCTTTAATGCAAGGGTGTCAAACTGGTTTTCATTGAGGGCCATGTTGCAGTTTTGGCTGTCCTCCGCTTGTAACATTAATAAAGGAAACATACATGTATAAGGATTACCTATGCATTTGATTAGTAAATGTATATTTTACCTACACTCTAAGAAAAAAAAAATCTGTGGATTCTGCAGTCCAAAAAATGGCAGAATTGTACCATAAAATTTACAATAAAATTGTCACACTATTTTACAGTAAAATTCTGGTGATTGAGTCGCCAGTTTTTTGTTAGTTTATTTGCGTACAAAATATTTTCACATTGTATTACAATAAATGTAAAAATGGTACCACAGTTATTTTCTTATGGTAGGATTCTGAAGACCGAGTTGTTTAAAAAAAAAAATACATTGTCATGTTTACAGTGTACAATTTGATGGATAACTAAGTAGATATTTACATACATTTTTACCCAAAAATGTTTTCGAATGTATCTGTTGCATTTTTTGATTAATTAAGTTTAAAAGATCCATAATTGCATGCGGTACATGTCTATTTTTTTCCTGTCAAAAATAAAAAAAGAAAGAAAGATAAACGACTTTATTGATGCACATTATTTCCAGGCCAGGGCAGCACGGTGGCAGAGGGGTTAGTGCATCTGCCTCACAATACGAAGGTCCTGAGTAGTCCTGAGTCCAATCCCGGGCTCGGGATCTTTCTGTGTGGAGTTTGCATGTTCTCCCCGTGACTGCGTGGGTTCCCTCCGGGTACTCCGGCTTCCTCCCACCTCCAAAGACATGCACCTGGGGATAGGTTGATTGGCAACACTAAATTGGCCCTAGTGTGTGAATGTGAGTGTGAATGTTGTCTGTCTATCTGTGTTGGCCCTGCGATGAGGTGGCGACTTGTCCAGGGTGTACCCCGCCTTCCGCCCGATTGTAGCTGAGATAGGCTCCAGCGCCCCCCGCGACCCCGAAGGGAACAAGCGGTAGAAAATGGATGGATGGATGGATTTCCAGGCCATTCAAAATGATGTGGCTGGCCAGATCGAGCCCCCGGGCCTTGAGTTTGACACCAGTGCTTTAATGGAAACACCTACAAGTCGCAAATGTACTTTATCGAAATCTTTGAAATATCGCTTTTATTTTGTGGAAAAACTGCAATGGAAACGCAGCTAGTGATGGTTACACCAAGTAGAGTGATCATTTTGGCAGGCTTGAGCTGGTTATCCATGAAATAGAGCAGGGGATGTGTCGTTTCGCCTTTTCTGCTGATTATCATTTCCTCCGTCTTGATGGTGTTGAGTCAGAGGCCCACTTCTCAATAGCATGTAAGTCCTGTTGCAAACTCCTTGCAGAGATTATGTGCGTTGCAGGATTTTTGATGATGAGAGTAAAATCATAAGCAAAAAGAGGAAAGCCGTTGTTGAGATGTGAGGCAAGATCATCTATGAACATGACGAACAATAGAGGACCAAAAACACTGTTGTGTTCGTGTTGTCGCTGTAAGATAAAAACTGACATTTATTATTCATACTATATATTGTTATATACAGCTGAAATGGACCATGAAGACTTGCCTGACCCTCATGAATTCATCATTTACTGAGGGGAAGACTTTCTGACTGTTGGACACTGTGGACAAAAGCCTGGCTTTTAATGCAAAATTGGGTACACTTCATAATCATATTTTGTATCGTATTGCTTGTATGTTATTGACTTAGACTTTAGTCAAATAAATATAACTTAATGTCTGTTTATGTACATCACTGTAGAACTATACTGTAACACTCCTTCATACGTCATAAGCCTGATTTGTATAAACCACCCTGAACTGTGTTTGTGGTAGAACCACACATTTGCTGCAACAATTCCCAAAAAAGCCTGCGAAATCATGGAGGAATTGAAACTAAGGCACTAATGTATTTTGAGTACCGTATTTTCCAGACTATAAGGCGCACTTAAAATCTTTTTTTCCCCTCAAAACTCGACAGTGCGCTTAATGTACGGAATAATTCTGGTTTTGCTTACCGACCTCGAAGCAATTTTATTTGGTACATAGTGTGTGACCAGTAGATGGCAGTCAACTATAAGAGATGCGTGTAGACTGCAATATATGATGGCAATATGATTCCAAGTTAACAACACCAACATTCTATATGTTCCATTGAAAATATAGAACATTACACACGGCGCTCAAAAATCTATCAAAATGTTTTAGTACGATTTTGGTAAGCTATGAAGCCACATCGCTTGATGGAATGACGGCGCATTAAACATACGAGTATTATTATGGTGTGTGTATAAGGTAAGACATATTATTTGGCGTTTTGTTTCGAAATATTATGCAAAAGCAACTTTTCTTACCTTCTGGCACCTGCTGATCTGTATTTGGGATCTGCATAAATTCAGAAAAATTGCGCGCGTCCGCCTTTGTATCCGTGTCGACACCGTAGTCGATAAGCTTCTTCTTTTTCTCTATCTTCTTGTTATGGGACATTCATCCTCCGCTGTTGCCATTTCTAATATAAAGTAGGGTAAAGTTCTTACTTATATCTGTCAGTAAACTCGCCATGAAAGCGCTAAAACATACCGGTATAGTGAGTTTACATTATTCAACCAAGGAACTTTAGCTATTAGAGAGTTCCGGTTGCACGGTTTTTCACGAGACACATTTCCGGCCTTGTTGTTGTTTCCGGATGAGGAGACGCTGGTCTGTTATTGATTTAAGTAAAGTCTGAATGTCATTAAAACAGTTAGCTCCATCTTTTGACACTTCTTCCACTCCCGTCCTTGCACGCTACACCGATACAACAAAGATGACGGGGAGAAGACGCTGCCGAAGTAGAGCCTTGTAAATAAGACCGCCCACAAAACGGCGCATCCGGAAACGACTGTCAGAGAGCGGCTTGAAGATGATCTGTAAAACATAATCTATGCAACATTTTGACCAAATAACCACCATTATGTGTTATGTAGACCACAAGGAAGTGTTTTAAATTTAGAAAAAAAATACAAATAATATGACTCCTTTAATGCGCTCTATAATCCGGTGCGCCCTATATATGCAAAAAGATCAAAATAGACCAATAATCGGCAGTGCGCCTTATAATCCGGTGCGTTCTATTGTCTGGAAAATACGGTAGTAGTATTACAAGTCTGTGGTATGAGGACAGTTTAGAGAAGTACATTATTTTATATGACATGTTGCAGTATTGTGCATGTGAAATATGAATTTCCCCGACAACATATTTTAAACGTTTTCACTTAAATCACAGAATATAGTTATTCATTACAAAAGCTTAATGTTTTACCATTTGAGTCTTTGGGTTTCTCTGCACTATTCCCAACATTTTACCTCCACCACCAGCCTGGCAGCATCAAGGATTTTTACAAAGCTTCACAGGCACCAACTTCTGAGTGATCTCCTGGAAAGAATATTTGAACTCTAAGCTCTTTAATGTCTCTGCGGAGGTAGGTACACATCATCATCATCATCCCCTGGAGATGCTACCTGAAAAGTGAATAAGTACTGTGTTGACGCTCCAGGAGATAACCCGGGAAAGATGGAGGTGGTGGTTCTACAAATTAATCCTTAAGGTGTGAGTCATGTGAGCTGCTGCAAACTATTAATCATTGCACATTCAACAAGGCGTGATTGTGCTTTGAGCCTCGGGCACACTGAGGGATTTCTTTTCATCTTCCTACCTTTGGGTTCATCTCCTAACCTTTTAAGATGTTCCTACAGGTAAATCTATAATGTGCTCCCAAAGTGTCCTCTGCGAGTACTGAAAGAACGGTGAAGGTAGCGAGTGACATATTATGAAACAACAAAGCTGAATGAGAGCACAAATATCTCATTAAAGTCAAATGCAAATAGCCACGAGGCAGAAAATCTTATCAATAATTCATCAAATGCTCCCACAGGCCACAATGAATCAATAATATTCCCTTTTTGCATTCTCTTCTAAAGTTAAAGTTAAAGTACCAATGATTGTCACACACACACTAGGTGTGGCGAGATTATTCTCACAGTGCTGCAGTGTGTGTGGTTCAACAAAACTACATTTTGCACACATGAAGTACAAAATACAGTAAATAAACCAGAAAACATAATTTTTTCATGAAAGTATCTTCTTAGGAGTACAGAATTCAATGAAACCCCACAAATGAAAAAATACAGAAAAATCTAAAATAAAATAGTAGAAATTATGCGTGAAACTGTTTAGGGTTAGAGGTTTGGAATTGGGGTTCAAGTTAAAGGGTTAGGGTGTTACAGAGGAGTTAGGGTAGAGCAGTGGTCACCAAAATCAAGCCCAAGATCTCTGGTCTTAGACAAAAACCAAAGCAAGATCTACCCAACAATGTTTTATTTATATATATATATATATATATATATATATATATATATATATATATATATATATATATATATATATACAGTACACCTTCTCATTTCAATGTGTTTTCTTTATTTTCTATTTACATTTTAGATTGTCACTGAAGACATCAAAACTATGACCATTGCAGGTGACTACCTCTTTGAGAGAATGCCAAGAGTGTGCAAAAAAGTAATCGGACCAAAGAGTGGCTATTTTGAAGAAACTAGAATATAAAACATGTTTTCAGTTATTTCACCTTTTTTTGTTAAGTACATAACTCCACATGTGTTCATTCATAGTTTTGATACCTTCAGTGACAATCTACAATGTAAATACTCATGAAAATAAAGGAAACACATTGAATGAGAAGGTGTGTCCAAACTTTTGGCCTGTACTGTATCTATATATATATATATATATATATATATATATATATATATATATATATATATATATGTAAATATATATATATATATATATATATATATATATATTTACAAATATATATATATATATGCACACAAAGCTTATTTTGTCTTTGTTATTGGCTGATGTCAACATGTTGGCTTTTTCTCATTGCATTGTTGCTGTTTTCCCAATTTTTGCTGGTGTTTTTGTTGTTGTTTTTATGGAAGGTGCCTAGGGCCAATGACAATCGAATCACCGGCCACAGATGGCCTCTGTGCCGCACTTTCAGTACTCCTGCTGTAGAACCTATCTGTTTATGGCCACTATAGTCTTAATAGTCTTAATAATGTAGTATATTTGCTCTGGTCACATATGGGACGTGAGTAAAATCAGCTGTTCACCTGGCGGGGTTTTCCTGTGTGATAAAAGAGGAGATACCTGTACATGGGGAAGTCCCTCTTTAGCTGCCACCTTGTTTTATCCTACATTGCTGCCTTTGCGCATGTCATTGTCTAGTTTTTTACTCACAATAAATCAACACAAAATCCGTACTTATGCCTCCCGTCGCAGGTGATGATGGCCATGGACTCGTGGTTGAGAGAAGAGTTGTTTGATGTTGAATGCAAGAAAATGTAAGATGTGTTGCAACAGTCAGAAATGCAGTCATTGTTGCAGCTCGATGATTTATGAGCACGTCATGCAATGCGCGTTTGCAAGACGAGCGGGTGTACAGCACACACACACACACACACACACACACACACACACACACCCTCCCCCCGAGCGCGGCCGCGGTGTCGAGAGAGGCTGAATGTGAGGTAGAGGCATGCGGGCTGGTATAGGGGTTAAAATGCGTGCCTGTTAGTCATTCTCCGGGTGGGGGTGTCACTGATGTCATATTAATACTTTTTTTTCCTAATATTTTCACGATCGACCGGTAGGGTCCCAAAGATCTACTGCAGTGGTTCTTAACCTTGTTGGAGGTACCGAACCCCACCAATATCATATGCGCATTCACCGAACCCTTCTTTAGTGAATAAATAGTTGTTTTTTTTCAAATTCAAGAAAAACGTATATGTTTTTTTTACTGGTGCACAAAATGAACATCACCTTGTTCAAAGAACAAAACCAACACAGTGCATGAACTCACAACAAATTACACACCTTACAAACATTACCATGAATTGATTAACGTGGACCCCGACTTAAAGAAGTGTAAAAACTTATTGGGGTGTTACCATTTAGTGGTCAATTGTACGAAATACGTACTGTACTGTGTAAACTGTACTGTGTATTCTCTTCCTTTGCAATCTGCTAGTAAAAGTTTCAATCAATCAATCAAACAACCTGCAAATCAGATGGAAAATTAGAGGGAACATTGTTTGGGGGTATCCATAATACGCTGATAGGGAGAAATTTTTATTTACACGATAAGTCGGATGTGTCTTTACCTCCTGAGGCCGACTCACCAAACCCCTAGGGTTCGATCGAACCCTTAAGAACCACTGATCTACTGGTTGATCGCGATCGATGGGTTGGCAACCCCTGGGGTAGAGGGTTAGTGTTAGGGTGTTAGTGTTAGACAGAGGTTAGGGTTTGGGTTAAAGTTGGGTTAGAGAATTAGGATTAGAGAGCTAGGGTTTATTGTTAGAGGCTTT
This sequence comes from Nerophis lumbriciformis, assembly GCF_033978685.3. Taxonomy (NCBI): domain Eukaryota; kingdom Metazoa; phylum Chordata; class Actinopteri; order Syngnathiformes; family Syngnathidae; genus Nerophis; species Nerophis lumbriciformis. The sequence continues at coordinate 45,128,283 of NC_084556.2, forward strand.
GTTAGGGTTGGCCGTGCAGCCACGTGACTTGGCACCAAAATCTACTTGCAACACTGGTGTACCAATATTGGCTCTTCCTCCATCGCTGACCTCGCCTGTTCCTACACCTGTCAGGACTTGGTCAAAAATAGGACTCAGATGCAGAGTGGAGAAAAATCCAGTAGGCTTTTATTTTTAAATGTTTCCTTTTCACCTCCTGAGTCAAGGCAATACACCAACGCTAAAAACTTTAACAACTGGGCGAAAAGGTTTCCCAAAAAGTGAACAAACCGAAATTCACTACGAAAGGAGGAAACAAAAAAATCAATCTCAAACTACACTAGCGAGGAATATAACTATGACATTTAAACAACAAAAGATGCTCCAAAAGGAAGGAAAAACAATGGGCTACAAAGCTTCTACACTGTTTCTGGTCTAGAGAAATAATTAACAAAAGGTCACTCAAAAATGAGAAAAAGAAGAGACTGTTAAAGTAAACTGAACTCACCACTTCGGCTTGAAAACTTTACAAACAAAAATTCACTCTGCTTAAGAGAAGAAAAGGAAAACTCAAAATACCAACTTGAAAATTCAGGATCTGGATAGCTCAGAACAAGACGAGACGAGGCTTGGGAATGATCCTGGAGATGCACAAGACAACAAGATACATTTCAACCAACCAACAAACCTATCAACCAAGGGAGCCTGCTGAATTGAGTCATCTGATTGTATATGTGGACGTCGCTTTCTTCCGGGTTCTTCGGGCCACCAAGCACAGACATCAGCGCTTCTTTTCAGGGCTTTCAGACACTGTTTTATTTTACAATTCAAGTCTCTGTAGTGCTTTTCAGCAATTGTCTTTCGTCCGTGCCAATCCTGCTCTCGCTCTCGTTCTCTCTCGTGCTCCAACTCCAGCCACCATCAACAACAACTCACTCTCTCCGTCCCGGCTGCTACCTTTAACAGAGCGACAGGTGATTAGATAAACGCGCCCAGGTGGGCCATCTACTCACCTGTCGCTGATCTCGAAGCCGGTTCTGGCACATCCCGCTCCGCCGCAGGCCCGCAGGCCATGCCCCTCCACATACCTCCACCGCCAGATTCCGGCCGCGCCTACTAACCCCCCCACCCCCCACCCCCACCCCCTCCCCCTCTAGATACCAACGGGTGATCCGCGCGTTGGCATCTTTCATGCGGTGGAGCCACTAGAGGGGTTTGTGGTCCGAGCAGAGGCTGAATGAGCGCCCCAGGAGGTAGTATCGGAGGGCCCCGACCGCCCACCTGATGGCGACGAACTACCTCTCCACTGTGCTGTACCTGGCCTCTCTTTCTGATAGCTTGCGGCTGATGTAGAGGATGGGTCGGTCGACGCCCTCCACCTGCTGGGACAAAATCGCTCCCAGTCCTCTGCCCTACACGTCAGCCTGCATTCAAAACGGGAGAGAAAAATCAGGCATGTGCAGGACCGGCTCCTCGCAGAGGGCCTTCTTAACCCTCTCAAACGCCTGCTGGCACTGCTCCGTCCACTGGACCAGATCTGGAGCACCCTTTCAGGTGAGGTCAGTTATTGGGCTGGTCAGGTCCACAAACCGAGGGATGAACCTCTGGTAGTAACCCACCAGCCCCAAAAACTGCCTCACCTCTTTTTTTGTCTTGGGGGTTGGGCAGGCTGCAATTGCCGCTGTTTTGTCTACCTGCGGCCGCACCTGCCCTTCTCCCAAGTGGTACCCCAGATACTGTACTTCCCTCCGGCCAACTGCACACTTCGCCGGATTGACGGTGAGCCCTGCCTGTCTCAGGGACTCGAGTACTGCCCCCACCAGCTGCTACTCTGGATGATGACGTCATCCAGGTAGGCAGCCGCATATGCAGTGTGGGGTCGCAGTACCCGGTCCATGAGGCGCTGGACCGTGGCGGGCGCACCGAACAAGCCAAACGAAAGTGTCACAAATTGGTACAAACCTTCCGGAGTGGAAAAAGCCGTTTTTTCCTTGGACCCTGGTGACAAGGGAATCTGCCAGTAGCCCTTGGTTAAATCCAGTGTCGTGAAAAAACGAGCAGTGCCCAGCCGATCCAGGAGCTCGTCGACCCGAGGCATTGGGTACGCGTCAAAACGTGATACTTCGTTCACCTTGTGGTAATCCACACAGAACCGCACAGTCCCATCCTTCTTCCCTACCAGAACAATGGGGCTGCACCACGCACTGTGGGATTCTTCTATTACCCCCAATTCCAGCATGGATTTTAATTCCTCCCGAACTACTTTGCGTTTGTGTTCGGGGAGCCTGTATGGCCGAGATCGCACCGTAACCCCCGGGCTGGTCTCAATATGATGCTGAATGAGATTTGTGCGTCCGGGCCAAGAGGAGAACACATCAGCGAAGCGCCGCTGCAGCTTGGCAACATCCGCTCTTTGCGCTAACGTGAGCTGGTTGTCACAGAGGTGGAGAGGGGGCGGGGCAGAGCGTGGGATATCTGGTCCCAAGTCCTCCTCCTCCCTCACTAGCGTTACCATGGAAACAGGTTCCGCCTCCCTCCATGCTTTCAGTAGATTTAGATGGTAGATTTGAGTGTCTCCGCCCCGGTCCGAGCGTCAAACCTCGTAATCCACATCACCCACTTGCTGTGTGACCTTGAAGGGTCCCTGCAACCTCGCAAGTAATTTCCAGATGGATGTTGGGAGTAATACAAGCACTTTTTCTCCCGTTGAAAATTTTCTTAGTTGGGTCCCCTTGTTATACGTGCGTTGCTGCCGTTCCTGGGCGCGGAGCAAATTCTCGCGTGACAAGTGCCCCACCGTGTGGAGTTTTGCTCGCATGTTCATGACGTAATGAATTTCGTTCTTGCTGGAGCTTGGACCCTGCTCCCAACTTTCCTTAATCACGTCCAACACCCCGCGCAGTTTCCTGCCGTATAATAACTCAAAAGGAAACAAACATTAGGGGATCCAACCATTTATCCAAATTTGGTTTGTCCTTGTGCGTATACTTACGGATCATGGTTTTAGCGTCTTATTTAGCCGCTCAACCAGCCCATCTGTTTGTGGGTGGTACACGCTGGTGCGGATCGCTTTAATTCCCAATAACCCGTACAGTTCCTTTACCGTGCGTGACATAAAGGACATGCCCTGGTCAGTCAAAATCTCTTTCGGGATTCCAACTCGGGAGATGACCTGAAAAAGAGCTTGCCCGGCAATATTTGCAGAGTAGCGCAGGGGCACTGCTTCGAGATAGCGCGTTGCGTAATCCACCAGGACTAACACAAAGCGATATCCCCGTGTGCTCGGGTGAAATAGTCCGATGAGGTCCATCCCAATTCTCTCAAATGGGTCCTCCATGAGCGGCAATGGGTGCAAAGGCGCCTTCGGAGTGGCCGCCGGATTCACCAGCTGGGCAGGCAGCGCACCACCGGCGCACGTCTGCCCGGCCAATAGAATCGGACCATGACCCGATTGAGTGTTTTATTATACCCCATGTGGCCAGACATGGGATTGTAGTGCACAGCCTGGAAAACCATTTCCCGGCGGCGTTTCGGCACCAACAACTGGGTGGATTCCTCTCCTGTTTGAGTGTCACGGCTCACTCGGTACAATCTATCTCTAATAATCGAGAAGTGAGGGAATAACCGCGCTGTTCCCGGGCGCACCAGCTGACCGTCGATGTAATCCACCTGGTCCCAGGCCGCGCGCAAAGTTTCATCGCGAGACTGTTCAAGGGGAAAATCCTCCGTAGGGCGCCAATAGGGGGACGGGGGGGCTTCCCGCGAAGCCCCCGTCGGTTCCCGCTCGGCAGTGTAGGATGGACCCGCGTCACCACTGAGAACTACGCGGATACTCCCCTTTCCTAGGGTCCGTGAACGCACCCCCACTCATTGTGTCAGTAAACGTCTAAACCCCGGCCAATTTGTGCCCAAAATTACAGGGTGCGAGAGGTGCGTACTTATAGCTACCTCGACCATATGCTTTTGTCCCTCATACCAAATTTCTACTGGCACCATAGGGTACTCGTGCACATCTCCATGAACACACCTGATTTTTAGCCGTGTTGCCTGCCTCAAAGCCCCGGTCGAACCAGGTTCTGGTGGATCATGGTCTGCCCGCAGCCCGAATCCACCATCGCCTGGTATGTACTCCCTTGTATCGTTACCTTGATACCGTACGTCTCACGCGGGCTGGGGGAGGGCACTGGAAGGGCCGGCCACCCGGGTCACACGCCCCACCTCCAACTGCAGAGGTCCATGACGCGCGCGTGACCGGGAAGCCCACGCCTCCAGCACGCCTGCCCAAGCGTTTGAGTGGCCGTCTGCGCGGGAGATGTTCTGGGGGCAGCAGCCGGGACCTGCGGAGAAAGAGCAGAAGAAGAGTCACGCAGGTCACGGTGTGGGATGTGCTCTACTCCCTCCTCCTTCCGTCGCGCACTCTTTCCATGCGCCGGGGTAGCCGGATGCGCCTCGCGGTGGACAGCCAGGTGGTCCTCGGCTAGGGTCACCGCAGCTGCCAGGTCCCGGGGACGGTGGTACCGGACCCAGTCGGACGTCCGCTTCGAGATTGCCTCCTGAAACTGTTCCCGGACGAACTAGTCCAGCAGCCTGCCGTGTCCCTCTTCCGGCTGCAGCCAGCGCGTCGCGGCCTCCTGGAGCCGCTGGCATAAAGTGAATGGCCGGTCCTCCTTCCCCAGCCGCATGGACCTGAACTAGCGCCGGTATTCTTCAGCGGTGCAGCCCGTTCGGTCCAGCACCGCCCTCCTCAGGTCCATGAAGCGCACTCTGGACGCCGCCGGCAGGCTGAGCACCACACGCTGTGCTTCCCCCATCAAGAGCGGCAAGAGCCGCACCCCCCACTCTTCTTCCGGCCACGCGCATGCTCTCGCCGTGGCTGCAAAAATGTTCACAAAGGTATGGGGTCCTCTTCATCCCCCATGCGGTGAATGGTGACGGCCGTCCGCCTTGGCCGTGCTGCCACCTCCGCAAGCACGCCCGCGAGAGCCGTCAGGGGATCGTCCTTCCCCGACTCTGGTGGCCCCACATTGGGCGCCAAATTGTGGACCTCGCTTTCTTCCGGGTTCTTCGGGCCACCAAGCACAGACATCAGCGTTCCTTTTCAGGGCTTTCAGATACTGTTTTATGTTACAACTCAAGTCTCTGTAGTGCTTTTCAGCAATTGTCTTTCGTCCGTGCCAATCCTGCTCTCGCTCTCGTTCTCTCTCGTGCTTCAACTCCAGCCACCATCAACAACAACTCCCTTTCTCCTTCCCGGCTGCTGCCTTTAACAGAGCGACAGGTGATTAGATAAATGCGCCCAGGTGGGCCATCTACTCACCTGTCGCTGATCTCGAAGCCGGTCCTGGCACATCCCGCTTCGCCGCAGGCCACGCTCCTCCACAGTATACTACAAGGGCACCATTGTTCCCGTGCCAATCTCTGAGCCTTGGATGAATCAGTGAAAACTGGGGAGGGTGTCAAGCGAGGAAAGTGTATCGGGACCGGGTCAACTCTTCTGTCCCTCTCCTGTTAAACCTCAGGGGACTAGTCTCTGCTCAAAGCTTCTGACATGGTGGCAACTGCTGTTCTTGTATCAGTTTTTTGTTGTTGTACCACAAGCGTCTGCAGATGGACTCAGATGTCATTGTTTACATGCGTGCCAACAATGATCAACAAGATGTGGGCCTCCGCCTGTATCAATGTGTCCCCCATTACTCTGAGGCCCGGGTGTTTTTAGCACACGTCAGTGCTGTTTGAAATGGTCTTCTCCAAGTTTCTTCTTCAAAAGCCACAAATTTATCCAACTCCAGTTGTAAGGCTTTTTTATAATGATCATGCAAACTAATTATGGTCCTATATGCCCAATTTTTAGCATTTCTCTTGATCAATATTTCTATGTCAGGATTAGTCGCAGCTGGTTTAACTAAGGTGGCCAAGGTGTGTTCCATCTTGGTGATTGTGTGTGGCTGGTTATCCTTAGACATATTAAATGGTACATCATTTTCATGATACTCCACATAATTTAATTATAAACCATAATTTGTGTCTTGTTTTTTTTACTGTTGTCTGGGTCCTTGTAAGTCTCAGCATGAGGGTTGTTTGCCTGTGTTTCCCATTTATTTTCTTTCTTTTGTGTCGTCCAACGTTTGTGAGAATTGTCAGGAGATTTTTTTGTACTTTCCGGTAGTGAAACATACTGGACGTTAAAAAAATTAAGTTCAAATAAAAAAATACATAAATGTTTATTTATTTTAAGATTTACAACAAGCAAATGGCTGATAGTCACTGGATTATATTTAATGGTTACGTATGAACATCCACAGAATGTCAACTCTAATGTTCACTTCATTGGTTTCATCACCAGTCCTTCTGCTCAAAGTCAGTGGTGTTCCGATCTGGATCATCATGTCCAAAAGGTGGTCCACAAAAAATGTGCCGCTGTCAGCAACATCTGTTTCAAAAGCCATACAGATGTTTGGTATGCATGAGCTTGCAATAGAAGACTGATAGACTTCTGCCTTAAGCCTTTTAGCTTTTAGTAGCATGTCTTCATCATCACTAATGATTCACTCAGGACCTGATCAGACAAAGAATTCTAGAACCTTCCTTTGAACAGCACATTGTGCTTAGGGCCACTTAACGCGAATAGCAGAATGAATTAAGTTTCAGCTCCATTATCTTGTTAGTGATTGCATAGTGCTCCAGATTGTTCCTGTTTACACAAGCAGAAACACCAGTGATTTGGCCATTTAAACACATTAGTTACTGTTAAAGAAAATAGTGTGCCAACGGAGAGGTCTTATTAGACTCTTGTAGTCTATATCACTGTTAAGATAAAATCACTAACAGCGTATCAGACGGGAATACCAAACGATAACATCTACAGGAACATCCTCAAATAAAAGAAAAAAACGAAAATAGTTTCTAACAATGTGTTTTTTTTATAATTGCATAATCTTTGTATTACTTTATTGCCATGATTTCACAACATTATACAATATCTTGTCTTAACATTACCCTTTTATTAAAAAAAATAAAATAAATAGGCTGGAGCCTATCTCAGCTACAATCAGGCGGAAGGCGGGGTACACCCTGGACAAGTCGCCACCTCATCGCAGGGCCAACACAGATTGACAGACAACATTCACACACTAGGGCCAATTTAGTGTTGCCAATCAACCTATCCCCAGGTGCATGTCTTTGGAGGTGGGAGGAAGCCGGAGTACCCGCAGGGAATCCACGCAGTCACAGGGGGGAACATGCAAACGCCACACAGAAAGATCCCAAGCCCAGGATCGAACCCAGGACCTTTGTATTGTGAGGTACACGTACTAACCCCTGTTCCACCGTGCTACCTATGTCATATTTCAAATAAAAACAATTCAAAAATATAGAAACAAATATATAATGGTAGTATAAAAAAAAACAACTCCCATTTTAATGCTCACGCATATATATATATATATATATATATATATATATATATATATATATATATATATACATATATATATATATATATATATATATTCACACATTCTGGTAAAATTGCAATATAGACCGACATTCTATGTACATACTGTCAATGTATTTGTTATCTGTTTAATTGTAGTGATTCTAAATATGTTAAATTAATGTATGTGTGCTTGTTTCAGTTTGTGCTTTATATTTATGACAAATATATTTTCTGCTCAGACATTCCCTTTAAAGCATAACAATTATTTCATCATATTTTTTACCTATGCCCAAAAAAGAAAAAAACACTGGGCAGGTAAACAACACATCAGTTGCAATCAGTTCACCACATCCCCTCCTGCCGTTAGTCCCTGCTGAGGGGATGCACTTACCACTTTGGGCTGATGAAATATCTCATAGATAGTTTCCATGCAAATTCTCGCCAATACCTAGATTGTGTTGTTCTAAAGTTCATATTGTTCTATTTTAATTTGTAGTTCTTCTCATTTACCTTTAATACTAACATTTTTTTTTATAAATATATGCAATATATTATATATATATATATATATATATATATATATATATATATATATATATATATATATATATATATATATATATATATATATATATATATATATTTAATTGAGTAACATCTTACCTAGAGATGTTTAAAGAAATGTTGTTTTTGTATATTGTAGTTAGAAGTTATTGTTTCAAATGTTTGTACAGTATTTTTGGTCATCTTCTGAGAATGTTATTAGCCCTTTGTCAACCTATTCATCCAAAATTAGGTCCAGGGCTGTATTCCTAAAGATTTTTGGTTCCAAGAGTAAGTAAGTAAGTAGGTATGTAAATTTTATTTATAAAGCGCTTTTCACAGATAAAATCACGAAGCGCTGTACAAAACATAGGTGAAGTAAAACAACAATTCAATTAAAACAACAGGGGCAACATCATAAAAAGGACACAAAGTGGATTAAAAATGATAGTTAAAAGCTTTACTAAAAAGAGAAGTTCTCAAATGTTTCTTAAAAGTTTCAACACAGTCAAGATCACGGAGGGACTGGTGCAAATTGTTCCACACTCTTATAGTGAGCTATAGCCTGGAATGCCAGGCTATAGCTCACTATAAGAGTTGCTCTTATAGTGGAAAATTCTTAAAATCATGATGTTTTCTTAGAAATTCCCCTAAAAAGTGATGCTAGTAAAGATGAAAGCTATTTCTAAAAAATCCTCTTAAAGGGGAACAGCACTTTTTGGGGAATTTTGCCTATCGTTCACAATCATTATGTAAGACAAGACGATGGATGTACTTTTTTAAATGCATTCTAACTCTTAAATAAAAGTACAATTCTGCTTGCAAAAGAGCCAATGGGAGGTCCTTTATTCCCCCCCTAAATAACCATCAAAAACTGCCAACAATACTCAATCTGCACTTCGTGACTTGAATATTAACCAAGTATTAGCGATATTGTTATTATAAGCCCACACGCAGACAAACTATTTATAGCAACACCTTGATTACCAGCTTGTGTGCCTATTTTGACATCACGACATCAGCTGCTTTCTCGTCTCGGTGCTCGTTAAAGTTGAATCTAGATCATAAATGATGCCTCTCACCTTGATAGTAGAACAATGAGAACATACTCCGACGAGTTGGTCAACTTTGGCATCCAATTTAGTCCGGGAAATGACGACAAAGTGCTTGGTTCCAACCCCGTTTCTTCACGAGGATTATGAGTCATTCTACATCTTAACGGGAACATAACATCCTATCAGTCAGCATCTTAATGACAGCAGATGTTGTACAGTAAGTGATGTTTTATTATGTTTGTTGGCTCTCATTAAGTCTGCAGTGAGTAGTAATCAGTGATGTTGAAAAAAAAAAGCAAACCTTGTGATGTTTCTTGAAATGAATGCACCGCTGTCTGCTTAAAATGATGAAGTGAAGTGAAGTGAATTATATTTATATAGCGCTTTTCTCTACTGACTCAAAGCGCTTTACATAGTGAAAACCCAACATCTAAGTTACATTTAAACCAGTGTGGGTGGCACTGGGAGCAGGTGGGTCAAGTGTCTTGCCCAAGGACACAACGGCAGTGACTAGGATGGCGGAAGTGGGGATCGAACCTGGAACCCTCAAGTTGATGGCACGGTCACTCTACCAAACGAGCTATACCAATCAACATATGCAAATATGACATGTCATTATGAATATGCCTGTTACTACATGTATATAAAACCTTGATGGAGGTGTTTGGATGTTTTTTCAAGCGCTTTATAGGCGGAATAGAGCGACTCCCATAGTCTCCGTAGTAAGCGCATTTATTTCCTAATTGGAATGCATAAAAAAATAAATACATATTTGTTCTTGTCTTGCATAAGGATTGTGAATGATCAGCAACATTCCTAAAAAGGTACATTACCCCTTTGAGAGCGCTCTTAAAGTGAGATCTGTTAAGAGCAGGGAAGAGGACTTTTAAGCGGTTTAAGAATGTCCTAAGCAGAGAACAAAATGGCTGAAGGAAGAGGCAGGAGATATTTTGCAAACACTGGATGACAGTGAATGAATGAAACGCTACAGATTGGATCGTGCAGATATCATGTTTGTGGTTGATCTCATTCGAGATAGCACTTTCTCCAACCCAACGCCACAATGCAATACCACACTGAGATATTTGGCATCAGGGAAAATGCAACAATGCGGCAGTGATGACTTGGGTCTGTCACAACCCTCCATCAGCAGGGTCATCAATCATACACTGACAGCATTGTCGCAACCTCATATTGTGAAGCAAATTGTTTCACTTTCGCACTTAACAGGCTCACAAAAGGGCATTTAGTTTAAGAGCAGGATTCCCCAGGGTTGTGGTTGTAATCGATAGGACACATGTCAAAATAATTTACACCGTCAGAAGAGGAACAGGAGGAGATTTCACAGCTTCAATGTTCAACTTGTTTTTAGTGCTGACTATAAGATTTTGGACATTGTTACTAAAAGGCCAGGCTCGACACATGATATCAGAATGCTCTGTGAGAGAGGCCTCAGAAAGCTTTTGGAGGGATGTTATGTTCCAGCCGATTGCCACTTGTTAGGGGACAGTGGTTGCCCATGCCAAACATGGAGTATCCTAGTAGATTCAATATTTCCCCTCGAATAATGTACATTTTAATTATATTTGCGTTAACTTGTAGGGCCCCAAAGACAACAAGGGCAGTATTGGCCAACTAAAGAGACACTTTCATGTTCTATATGGAGAGATGCGGCTGACCCCTGATAAAGTCTGCAAAGTCATCACAGCCTGTGCAATACTACACAACACTTGCAAGGCTAGACAGATTACAGAACCTTTTGAGGGTGATGGTGATGAAGACAGCAATGATGATGATGATGATGATGATGATGGTGGTGAAGCAAATATTCACTTTCCACAGGGGAACTTGGCCTAAAGTTGACTACATTACAGAGCCCACTCTAGGTGGTGGGGGGCGAGGGGCCGTGGTTAAGAGGGGGGAAGTATATTTACAGCTAGAATTCACCAAGTCAAGTATTTCATATATATATATATATATATATATATATATATATATATATATAATAAATTCAGAATTCAGTGAATTCTATCTATATGTATATTTATTTTATTATTAAATAAAATAAATACTTGAATTTAAGTGTTCATTTATTTACACATATACACACACATAACATTCATCTACTCATTGTTGTACTTGAAAGTGCAATGCTTTGCAGCCAGAAGCACAGCCTTATATACTACATAAATACACAGTAATGAAAACACAGTTGTTCTACTAACTGTACTGTGCTTGCTGCTTACTTACTAAAAAAAACAAAAAACACTTACCTTTCACTATTTGAGTAACCTTTGTTCTGCCATTTGCGTACTGGCGAGCGGCCTCTGAATCCGGGAACATATCCTTCACGGATTTGTTGAAGACATCCGCAAATGAGAACGGGATGTTGCTTCCAGCTATCAGCATAGCCATCTTTGTCTCGGCATATGTTACACCCTCGGGTCTCCATTTAGTGAGGTGGCCCATAATACTGGGCTGTGCTGCGCTGACGCCGCTTTGTGCTTCGTTGACCGTTCATGAATGAGTATATCCGTTCGGCTTTGTACAAAGCAAACAGCAGAGGGGATCGCCCAGTCCCTGTCTGAATTATGATTTGTCTAGATAGGGTTCCACTAGTTTTAACTCTGGAGGATGGATTGCTATAAAATGCTTGTATCCATAGATCTGGTCGCCGTCCAAAATAATTTAAAATTTCAAACAGGAAAGGCAAATTTACAAAAGCCTTTTCCGCATCTATTGTCAATAGCATTATTTTGCACAGTTAACTGTATTTATTGTCCGTCTTAAATTGTCTGACAGTATTATTTCTGGTCAAAATCCACATTGATCAGGTTCAGGTATATCCACAGTACATTTTTTTTTACCATGTCTAGTTCAGGCAAATCATATTATTGATGCCTGTATCTGCTGTACTGATTTACTTTACAAAAGAGAAGTGTGGGATGTTTCTCTTGTTGCCTTATTTGTATTTGACTTTATTAAATGGATATAATTAGTGTTTGGTGAAGCCGCGACAAGTGTGGGATAGAGTGAGAGACCATCCATCCATCCATTTTCTAACGCTTGTCCCTTTCGGGGGTGCGGGGGGGTGCTGGAGCCTATCTCAGCTCTCAGGATACACCCTGGACAAGTCACCACCTCATCACAGGGCCAACACAGATAGACAGACAACATTCACACTCACATTCACACACGAGGGCCAATTTAGTGTTGCCAATCAACCTATCCCCAGGTGCATGTTTTTGGAGGTGGGAGGAAGCCGGAGTACCCGGGGGAACCCACGCAGTCACGGGGAGAACATGCAAACTCCTCATAGAAAGATCCCGAGCCCGGGATTGAACTCAGGACTACTCAGGACCTTCGTATTGTGAGGCACATGCACTAACCCCTGGTCCACCGTGCTGCCCTAGAGAGAGAGACAACAAAAGCAAAAATCTAAACAAACCAACAACAACATAACAACATGGGCAAATACGATATATACTAATATGATACCAAAAAATATTTTAAAAAAAAGAAACAGTTAATGATTTTGATGGTAATAGCACATAAATTACAAGAGCAATTTAAAGGCGATATTGGTCTTTATTCTGTTACGTCCTTTCCTTCTTTATAGATGAATACTATTAGTGATGATTACCAAGTTTGAGCCCATTTCCCTAAAAGCAGTGCTCCCATGAGCAGTAGGGTAATTGTTTTTTAAACTTTTTTATGTAATTAATTTGTATTTCCTTCATCCACTGGGGATGACCCTGTATTTGTTCATGTATTTCTTGAAATAGAATTGATTTGGTTAATAGACGTTTATGTTCAAATGTGATTTGGGGTAAATTAAGATTATCTAAGTACGTTCTAACTAGATTCTTCACACGTTCTTCTTTTTTTAATTATATTTAGAAAACATATTCTGCTATTTCTTCATTCCTGATTTTTGTTTCAGTCTGGTTGGCTTTTATTTTAATAATATAGGCCTTCCTTGTTTTTTTCTCCAATTTATATGCCAGTCTTTTAAGAGAGTTAGGTCCTCCATCGTAAATATCTTGTTTTGTAAATCTTAAGTATTTCCTTAACTTCTTGTGTGCCCAAGGTCATAAGAGCAGTGCGTGTTTATTTCAACTTTATTTTGTCTAATGTGTTGTTTGTGATCCCAAATCTGTCTTCCAGTTCTTTTATCTGGACTATTAACAATTTGTGTTATTTTTATCTCTCTTTGTTTCATTGATGATTGAATAAGAAATAAAATATTCTCTCAAATCAGCTTTAACTCCTTTAGATCCACAGTGTAACTGGACCTATTTCACCAGTGTCATTTGTATGTATATGTAGTACTCCTAGTACATTTTCTACATTCCAGGCTAAGTGATTTGTCTCCAAGTACTTTAATGAGAGCTCACGTCTACTTTTATTGTAAATGTCACTGCTGCATGATCAGACATACACTATTTACTTATTGATTGATTTACCAACAGTATATCCTTTTTTTTTTTTTTTTACAAATCCAGCAATGTAGCTATTTTCCACTCCTTCTGGCATACCATGGATACCAATGATTTCACATCTTGATCTAACCTCAAGATCCTTGAGGTTAAATCAGATATTTTGTTGAAATGTGTTGCATGGACAGGATGTACACTGAAAACAGGATTGGTTCTAGGATTGAGCCCTGAGGGACACCACAAGACAAGGTAGCACAGGCTGAAGCCGAACCATCAATTTGGATTTTAAATGTTTCGTTTTTCAGATAGGACTTGAACCATTGCACTTAAAAGTACAAGGACACGTTTTCAGTCCAAGCTGTTTAAGAGCAGACATTCAGTAGACATGGGACCGCCTGTGAAGAAAGGCTTCATAGGCTACCTTCAAGGTACTGTTGTATATTTGATGGTCGTGTGATGGGTGATGAGCCAAGGAGACGCCAAAAGGAATCCTCGAACAAAAAGCTTTATTTTGTTTCAGTGAGCCTCAGACTAGAGCTGTAGCTCTCGGAGAAGAAGTATGCCAAATCACTTCATTCTGCTGTCCTGTCGGAACACTGTCCTTTGAATACCTTTCCTTGTAGACCCCCTCTCCTTGTGGGTCTAATCTTGATGCCGGACAGTCTGGCCTGTCTATCTTTCCTTGTCATTATTCCTATGATTAGTTTAAGTCGGGTGACCTCTGACCCCTACCGTCTGTCAATATCTGTGGACCTTCTACCAGGTGTTGCGACACCTACATTTTTGTGGGATTCCCAATCTCCTGTGGACACTCTCTACAATGCCGGTGATGGACCTGTGCACTTTGACCTTAGTAGAAGAATGCTTTTAAAGGACTATGTGACCAAATACAAACACATGCTTCTTCCAATCCTATAAGATATTTATTTATACATGATATAATTAACCACAGTAATCAAAGCGCTTTGACAGTATTTCCACATTGACCCATTCACACACACATTCACATACTGATGGCGGTAGCTGCCAAGCAAGGCCCTAACCACGACCCATCAGGAGCAAGGGTGAAGTGTCTTGCTCAAGGACACAACGGACTTGACTAAATGGCAGAAGCTGGGGATCGAACCAGGAACCTTCTACCAACCAAGCCACACCGTCCACCATCCTCCTGTGTGTAGGTAAAATGTAACTATTTGTATGTCGAGCTCAGTGTTTTTCAACCTTTTCTTAGCCAAGGCACATTATTTTCATTGAAAAAATCTCGAGGCACACCTCCAGCAGAAAACATAAAAAAATGAAACTCAGTAGCCGATATTGACAGTAAAAAGTCGCTCTTGCAAGTGTTGGATATGAAATCAAACCATAACCAACCATGCATCACTATAGCTCTTGTCTCAAAATAGGTGTACTTTCACGACCTGTCATATCACACCGTGACTTATTTGTAGTTTTTTGGTGTTTTCCTGCGTGCAGTGTTTTAGTCCTTGTCTTGCGCTCCTATTTTGTTGTTGATTGTCATGTCATGTACGGATGTACTTTGTGGACGCCGTCTGCTGCTCCACATGCTGTAAGTCTTTGCTGTCGTCCAGCATTCTGTTTTTGTTTACTTTGCAGCCAGTTCAGTTTTAGCTTTGTTCTGCATAGCCACTCCTAAGCTTCAATGCCTTTTCTTAGCGGCACTTGCCTTTTGTTTATTTTTGGTTTAAGCATTAGATACCTTTTTTACCTGCACACTGCCTCCCGCTGCCGTCTGCATATTGTGATCACGACAAACCATGTTCCCAACATCTACAAAGCAAATAGCTGCCTGCTGCCACCTACTGATATGGAAGAGTATTACACTGTTACGCTGCCGAGCTCTAGACAGCACAGACACTCAACAACGGCACATTTGCGGATTATAATTACTGGTTTGCTAAAAATATTTTTAACCCAATTAGGTGAAATTACATAATCTCCCACGGCACACCAGACTGTATCTCACGGCACACTAGTGTAGCTTGTGTACCATTGTGTGCTTAGCTGTTGTGTAACTGCTAGCTCCTAGTAGCCTGTAGCCTACTATGTTTACTTTTTGTAATGATTTGACTAAACTAGAAGAAAAGACCAACCATTTGTGCTTATTAGGGGACATTTAGATAAACCAAACTGTGACCTTAAAATTGATTGAGGCACGTAGACCTCCGATCCATAGTTATTAAGTGATCGGTCCAGGCTCGAGTCAGCCTATAGAATCAAGTCAGCTGAGATATGGTCATGCAGTTTATGGTAATTGAGTACTGTGTTATATTGTATAGTCAAGTCATCATTTTGATGACATAGAATTACATTCCTGTTTTGTTTTGACATAACCCTTTTTATTACACAGGTTTCAAATCTCATTTATTTGAAACCTATACACTACAATTCTTCACTGGCAGATCAACCATAAATCGTTTTTACTCATTTTCTCTGGGAATGAAAGAGTCCTGTAGTATATTTCCTTTCACAGCTTTCTCAAGGACATTCTTGAAACTGAATAAAATGTATCTGACATCTTTACATCTCAGACAAGACACTGACTACTGAGAGGAAAATATATAATTGTACCTCTACTACAGGCTTGTGCAAAGTTCTGAATTGTGTTCATTTAAATTCAGTTCATTTAAAAAAAAATAATTACAATTGAATTCACCACACGGACATTGAATTAGAATTATAGGAAGTGCAATTAAACTAATTGCAGTTCAGAGAAGCTCTGCTGAAATTATTTAGTCACATTTAACAAATATTTAAGCTTAACTATAAAAAAAACAGTACAAACACTAAAATTAGATTGTGTTCGTTATTTTCAATATTAAATAGTTTATTTTGTAAAAGTTGCTTCAGTAATTTTCAAAATTAAAACGAATGTGCTCTAATTGAAATAGTTCATAGTAAGTTCAGCACAGGAAACAATTGCGTTAAAAATTCTGTGTGGATTCTTACAAGCTGTAGCTGAACGGAAATGTGGTAGAAATGGGCTGGAATGTAAAACTAATGTAGGAATTGTTTGAAAATTGATAAATGTGGAAGTAATAAGTACTGTGGGAAATTTGGTAAAAGAAAATGTAGAACAAAAAAAGCCTGGGAGTCTTGACTGAGCTAAATATTTTGACTTTAGAATGGCTTGCATTAATATTAACATGCTAACAGCATAATAGTAGCTAACAAGAGGGAGACAAATGGGTCTATAGGAAAGACAGCGGTTCCAAGGCTGCCGAGCCTCACGCTTTAAGTGTGAGAGTTACGCAATTTAACCCTTTCTCACGACACTCTTGGCATTTCTCACGCTTATATTTCCCCATTCACTACTTTATATATTTTTCATAATAATTAACCATATTGTAGTTGGAGTACTGATTGATTTATTCACAGAAAGAACCATTCCAAGACCAAACCAGAAGTTCTTGTGCCTAAACCTAGCCAATCATGGAAGGCACCACTCAATGTAAATCAATCAGAAGCAACGTAAGGTGGGTTTTGGCGTCTATCTTTCACACACACCTAAGCGCAGTGTTGTCAAGTTGTCAACTTTCTCGCTAAATCTAGTGTCTTTCCGACTCCTCTTAGTGACTTTCTTTCTCAAAAACAACTAGCGACAAATCTAGCAACTTTTTTGGGATGTTTTGGAGATATGAAAGCATGTATCGATCTAATGTCCACAACATACAAACAGCAGCTGAGCCTTTCCTCACAGGTGGTCCCATGTCTGCTATTGGACAGATTGTCCTGACAACATAATTTGTTGTACTTTTGAGTGCAATGACAAAGTTCCAATCCATTCCATTCCGAGAAGAGAGGAGACGCACACACAGCCTGCACAAAGTTCCCGCTGTTTCTGTCTTGGTTTACAGTGTGAAATGTAAATGTTTGACCACTGTCACGCTTCAAATAAAAACAAACCTATTGTCCATGTCGATGAGCCATTCAATAGATTTGGTCAGTGTCTTTTGATCAAATTTGATATTCTAACATTTAACGATGTAAAACAAAACAAAAAATACAACTAAACTCAGAATCAACAGAAGAAAAAGGGTTTACAATTCTAATCATAATCAGATAACGAAATCCGCGACTTGAGGGGGGGGGGCACATCTGCGGTCCCCTCCAAGGTTTCTCGTTGTTCCCATTGGGTTGAGTTTTTCTTGCTCTGATGTGGGATCTGAGCCGAGGATGTCGTTGTGGCTTGAGCAGCCCTTTGAGACACTTGTGATTAAGGGCTATATAAATCAACTTTGATTGATTGATTGACTTTGAGTGTAACAATGAGCAGAGCAGGCTTTTAAGATGTATTTAAAAATGTCTCCAAAATTGTAATTAAATTCCAGGAATTTTAATTTAGGTTGCAGCAAGAAGAAAAATGTACAACATTTTTACAATTCAAATTGAAGGAAGTAGAACTGAAATTCCATGAAATCTAAATTGATAATGTTGGTGTAATCATGCTTTACACTTGTTTTACTGTACATGGCTGTTTTACATATGGGCTATCATAGAAATATTTTTGTGTGAATGATCAGCATCAAAGGTGAATTCTATACCATTTGGTTTTCTATCATAAGTTTTTTTTCCAAACCACTCCTAATTTTTTTTACCAATTCAGATTGTTTTTGAAATCAAAATGTTCAACTCATCTAGGACATTTAGTACTGTCGGTACGTGCACTTTAGCCAATTTTATAGTAATTAACCTAAAAGTTGAGGCTAATGTTACTTGCCACTTTTTTTGGTAGCATGCTAACTGTTAGAATGGTCAGTGGTGTGCCATCAGGGCCAGCAAGGCCTTCTCTGCTGGCCTAACATAACCAGAAATCATGATCATAATTAAAGATACAAGTATTTTTTTAATTTACTTTCTAAATATCTAAAAGTATTCATATTCTCTTCATGTCATATTATGCTCCTTCCAGCGCTGTTGTTTTTAGGTTATAGAGAGTTTATCCAATCAGACCAGGAACTTGGTGCTGCTTACCATTTCCACCGCTGTGCCGTTGATGAAGAGTGGAGCGTGGCTGGACTGGTGCTTCCTGAAGTCGACGATGATCTCCTTGGTCTTGTCGACGTTCAGGACCAGGTTGTTGGTTCTGCACCAGTCAACCAGATGTTTCACCTCCTCCCTGTAGTCCATGTCGTTGTTGTCACGGATGAGGCCCATTGTGTTGTCCGCATACTTCACAATGTGGTTAGTAGTGGACCTGGCGCAGCAGTCATGGGTCGTCAACGTGAACAGCAGCTGACTTAGGACGCAGCCGGTGCTCAGGGAGATGGCACTGGAGGTGTTGTCGCCCACTCTCACAGATTGGGGTCTGTCTGTGAGGTAGTCAAGCAGCCTGTTGCATAGGGGGGTACTGAATCCAAGGGGGGCCAGTTTGCTCACCAAGTGCTGCGAGATGATGGTGTTGAACGCCGAGCTGAAGTCCAGAAACAACATCCGCAAGTGTGTGTCCTTTCCTTCCAGATGTTCTAAGCTCAGGTGGAGTGCAGAGGAGATGGCGTCCTCTGTGGAGCGGTTGGGGCGATAAGCAAACTGGTATGGGTCGAATGTGGGGGGAAGTCTGGAGACAATGTATTCCTTTATCAGCCTCTCGAAGCACTTCATTAAGATGGGGGTGAGTGCCACGGGGCGATAATCACTAAAGGAGGAGATTGTGGGTTTTTTAAGCACTGGAATGATTGTGGCCGTCTTAAAACATGATGGTACCACAGCCTGGGTCAGCGAGGCGTTGAAGATGTCTGTGAGAACCCCAGCCAGCTGGTCTGCACATCCCTTAAGCACCCTGCCCGGAATGTCATCAGGTCCCGCTGCTTTGCGGGGGTTCACTCTCCTCAGGGTTTTAGAAAGCGAGCAGTCACTCCAAGCAGCCCACAAACTAATAGATAATGGAGTCTTGCACG
Source organism: Nerophis lumbriciformis (assembly GCF_033978685.3). NCBI lineage: Eukaryota > Metazoa > Chordata > Actinopteri > Syngnathiformes > Syngnathidae > Nerophis > Nerophis lumbriciformis. The sequence continues at coordinate 45,147,649 of NC_084556.2, forward strand.
GTAATGATGTGTACATCTAGATCTCAGGCTATAGTTGTGTCTCAATTTGGCGGCTGACGTTATCATTGTGCGTGAAGGCCGTTTCCTATTCAAAAAAGTTCCAAGTGTCCTCCGAAACCTTTTTACTCCTATTAGCAGAAAAGTTGCATCTGTGTACACTTCACGTCCTTTCATATCCCGAGATCTTTTGTGCACTCAAGTCTGAAAAATATTTTCCACGTGGCGACGATATGCGGAATAAATAGCTTTAGTTATTAATTTAAAACAGCTAAAAGTAGACATGTCAAGCCGGGATGTCAGTAGTGATATACAGTTGTGTTAAAATACGAGACCTCGACTATCGTATTGTTGAGTGACCTCCATGCTCTGCCCCACTCTTTTACCCCGAGGGAGAGCCATATATCCGGCCATTTCAGTCAGCTTGGTTCCCAGAGCTTTTTTTCAAAGTTGAAAACAAAGCCTGACATCTTTTAATTCACCTTTTTAGAAAGCAATAAGTTGACTTAATTATGTTTTATTAATGTGTGGCCGGAATAAAGAATGATTTTAAATATGTGCATAAATGTACCGATACTAGTTATTGCTGTTTTTTGTGTACATTTGCATGTTTATTTGAAAATGTTTACTTTTGTTAATGATTATTGTGATCATGTGTTTAACATTTCTGTTTTGTTGTACTTGTGCTGTTTTTTTTTGCTGTGCAGAATAATCAAGAAAAATTTGGACAACAACAGTGCAAAGAGAAACGACACAAAACACATATATAACAGTTTGGATGATCATTCAAAAACAAACTATTTTTATATCCTATATAAATTAGTAAACTTGTGCTGAAACTGTAATTAGGGATAACAGCTTTAGAATGCTTGTCAACACGTGACACATCGTCATGTCAACCATCTCCCATGATCGGTTGGCTCTAACCGCAGAAAAATCAGACGGCGGCGGTGCCAGTGGATCTTAGCTGCTTCCTATAAAATGAGGTAAAAGAGCAAGAGAACACACAAAAACGATTCGACATTCTTATCTTAAGTTTGTCATTATTCCACCTCGAGCGACTGAGCAGCAGATACGTGACGTGAATGTAAGGGCGGGAACAACTGACATAGCCAGGAAGTGTCCCGTAGGCTAGACCGTCCCAATTCATATCGCTCCAGCCACTTCTGGAGGACTCTCGCCAGGATCCACACTTTGTCGACTGCATGGGCTGGGTCCTTAGAAGGATGCCTCCCCCGAATTGAGACACAGTTTATTTTGTGTGATAAAATGTGAAAATGCTGGACATTTTCTTGGTGAGCGAAGACGATACTTATCTAAAACCTCCTTCTTGTGTTTGATCGCCGCTTCTTTAATCTCTACAATAAAACCACTGATCCTCTGATTACTCAGACAATTGCTCTGCCTTGTTGGAGTCATGTTAATATAATGTTTGATGTCTCAGTAATCACAGTGTAATCTTCTCATCTTAATCCAGCTCTGATGTTTTCCCTGGGTGATCTCTCCTCCCACCAGCAACATTTCTAGAACTCATCTCTATACTGTTTGTAAGATATGGTCTAACGATCACCTAAAGCAGAATAACATTGTAACCAGCCTAAAGGCATTACAATATCAGCACTAAATTAAAATTCCATTAGAGTTAAATTGGTTCCGTGAGTGAGCTTGTAACCCAAAATACTTGTAGCTTAAATCAACCTCACCCATTAAAATTATTGCAATCAATCAATCAGTGCCTGGCCCCGCAAAAAAAAGTATCATAATTTTAAAGAGCAACTGCACTTTTTTGGGGAATTTTGCCTATCGTTTACAATCATTGTGGAAGAAATGACGATGGATGTTTCGTTTTATTTTGTGCGTTCTAAATGTTAAATAAATGCGATCAAATGTCCGCTTACAATGGAGTACATCGGAGCCGCTCTATACTGCCTATAAAGCCCTTAAAAAAATCCAAACACCTCCATTAAGCTTTTGATATACATGATGTAAGTATATACTGTATGTAACGTAGTAAAAGGTACATTTATAACAATATTTAATATTTACGTATTTTGATTATTTTAAGCATTCGTGGCACATTAATTTCAAAACCACAACATGACATTTATTTTTTTTAACAACATCACATATTATTACTCACTGTAGACTTCATGAGAGCCAACACACATAATAAAAAATCACTTACTGTAGATAGTCTGCTGTCATTAGTGTCAGTGTATGTTTTGGTATTTCAATTTTCTTTTTATGAAGAGATATCGAAAAACCAAAAAACGACTGGTTTATTTGAATTTCCTTAATACCAAAAAGAAAATTGAAAAGCAAAGTGTTTTTTTTGGGGGGGGAGGGGGGGGGGGGGGGTTGAAAATATCCACAGTAAACATAAAAAACGGAAAAAACAAAACAAAACAAATGTTTTTTATAGTCTGACACAGGAAGTTTTTACATTTATGATATATCTGTATGGTCTGTGTACATTCGATTTCGTATTCTCCAATGCAAATCAAAAAATTATTTTAGGACTCCTGCTAAACGCGAAGGAAAAGCTGAAATACTGCTTCCGGATCAATTTGTCATCATACTGATAAACACACATTTTTGCATTTTTGATAAACATTAATTGGAATTTTTTGTTTATCTGGAAAAAATAAAAATCCATAAGGTAGGTACATCATATTTCCAATTCTGAAACGCAAATCAAAAAATTATATTAGGGCCGTTTTTGTATTTTCACTATATATGGCAGATTTAAAAACATACACAAAAGGTTTGATTTTCATTAAAATATTTTGTGCTGTTTTCCTTTTATGGATTTTATTTTTCCAGATAAACACACACATTGAAAAAAATGTTCATCCAAAATGCAAAAATGCGTGGCTATCTGTGTGATGACAAATTGAACCGGAAGCAGAATTTTAGCTTTTCCTTTGCGTTTAGCATTATTTTAGCATAACGGAAACATCTTTGTTTAGCAGGAGTCCTACTGTCGTTTTAAAAAAGTGTAATCAAATAGTTGTCCAACTTTTGTTTCAGAAATGAAAATAGAAAAAATGGTCCAAAATGTTTTTGATGTGCATTTAAGAATTTGAAATAGAATAAACGGAAGGTACACGGACCACATAAAAGGAAAACAGCACAAAATCTAATTTTATGGCAATATTTTAATGAAAATCAAACCTTTTTTGTTTGTTTTTAAATCTGCCATACATAGTGAAAATAGAAAAACAGCACTAAATTAGTTTTTTGATTTGCGTTTCAGAATTGGAAATAGAATGAACGGAAGGTACACAGACCCTGTATGTACATATAATACAAAAGTGGAGGCAAAAAGAGATTTGATCGCGCATCATAGTACATATTTTCTTACAGGCCAGTCTTGTCTTTAAAATCACATCAATTTTGGTTTGCTTTTCAGTTTCCATATCTGTTGATATGTGTGTTGCCATCCAAAGAGAAACCACAAGCGTCACATTTTTGTTGGTTTTGAGCGGTGACGCAATCAATGCAGGCCCTAGTCTTGATAATAAATCTGACACAGGTGCGCTGGCTGCACACAAGAGACGACAGCAGAAATTGTTTCAAACCGCTCTGTACTGCTCAGTATTGAACCTTTGTTTTGAAATGAAAAGCAAGTACAACGCGTTTAAGTGACGCTGTTTTGTTTTTGTTTTTATTGATTTGGGTTTGAGCCAACAGTTTGATGCATGCATCGGCTTTGAGTTTGTTTGTTTGCTTTGACAGAGCATACACTCGCAACACATATTTCATTAGTTGCTCATTCCAACACTCACCCACTACAACCTGGCCATCTTCAAACAAGTAAGTGATACCGCAGGGTGTTGAGAAATTCCGTACCGAGGCGTCCTTTAGGCTTATATTTGTTCGAAACCCGAGACATGTAGATGTTTCTGTAGAAGTTTTGGAACTTTGTGCCATGTCTAAAGTATTTTTTTACATGTTCGCCAGCATCACAGACACACCGTACCGTTGTAATTATTTCAATTTTTTATGAACAATCAGGATATGTTTGTTGTATACTGGTCCATCGTGTCACTCTCCCAGGACAGAGTGACCGTGTGCTGCGTGGTGAGCCAAGAAGACGCCAAGAGTAATCGTTGAATAAAAAGCTTTATTTGTTTCAGCGAGCCTCAGACAGGAACTTCAGTTTCCTGGAGAAGGAATAGGCCAAATCTCTGCGGTCCCGTCCAAGGTTTCTCATTGTCATCCCATTGGGTTGAGTTTTTTTTTTGCCCTGATGTGGGATGTCGTTGTGGCTTATGCAGCCCTTTTGAGACACTCGTGATTTAGGGCTATAAAAGTAAACTTTGATTGATAAACTTTGACTTTGAACTCTCAGAAAACAAACATAAATTAGAATTAAAGAATGCCAAACTAAGCTAAATTTATGGCAACAAAGACATTTGTCAATAATTGGACGTAAATACCTAACCAAAAATATGGATAAATATTGTTTGTGGTTTTAAATTGAATCTTTTTCACCTTTACTGGTAATGGAAGAAATAAGTATTTTTGTGTTTTTAAAATTGTGTCATCAAATTTAGTAAAAATATCATTATTGTTTTGACTACCTGGATCAAAATGTACTGTAAGACATGATCAAATAAAGTAGTTAGTGCATTAATGTTGTGTAAGATTAGTTATTAAAGTAAAAATGGGCAATGCGGCAAACTAGTTTTAAGCAGAAATAAGATTTGTTTTGGCAATGCTTTGTGCAATTGTTTCAATTCAGAAAGTGGTGGGTGAAAGTGAAATGTGTTGCTCGTAATTAAGCATGTTGCTTTGTGCATCCATACTATCTACAATTGATCAAATAAGTTTCTACATGCAGCCATGATAGTCATAATACACCCATTTGTTTGTGTCAAATAAATCTGTTCTTCCATATTGGAATGTGATGAGGGGACAAGTTATGTGTGTACTTCATCCTCCAATAAGATAACATCTGCTTGTAAAAGTATGATAATTTAAAAGGAACAATATACATTTGAAAGTTGCATATCATACAACTTCAACCCTTCTAATTTATCAAATATTTTTGGGTTGTATGCAGTACCAGAATCCCCATTTTTAACCAATGACTTCCGCCAGTTCAAGTTCAAGGTACCATTTGAACCAGTGGTACAAGTTGTGGTACATGTACCACTAGTGATACCAGGGCTCCGTGTAGTGGTTCGCCAAAAAATCACTTGAATAAAGTAAAGTGTTTTAATTTCCTATATTCAAACACAGTGTTACTGTTCAAACTGTGTGTAACGTTACAGTGGCAGAAAAATATTAAATATACTTGCTAAAAAAACAAACCTCTGCATTGTTTTTAATGAATATTTAGGCTGACAACGCTACTGTATTTTAATGTTGGTCATTATGGAGGTACTGGGTGAGCAAAGTTCTTTTTGAGGTGGTACTTGGTGAGTAAAGTTTGAGAACCAATCAAATCTATCACTTTTAGTCCTCCATCTTTATATTCTTTCAACATAATAATAATAATAATAATAACTGGGATTTATATAGCGCTTTTCTAAGTACCCAAAGTCGCTTTACATGTAGAACCCATCAATCATTCACACCTGGTGGTGGTAAGCTACTTTCATAGCCACAGCTGCCCTGGGGTAGACTGACGGAAGCGTGGCTGCAATTTTGCGCCAACGGCCCCTCCGACCACCACCTATCATTCATCATTCAATTCACATGTTGCCCTTTTCCTACATAATGAGTCTTATTTCTCCAAATGAAATTAAAGTTGAGTTGGTTTATCTTTTTTTGTTATTCTAGTAGGTATGAATGGAGAACAAGCAGGATAAATACATCTGGATAAACTTTCCATTCCGTTTAAGTAAATATGTCCAAGTATTGGCAAATCTCTTTGTTGCCATACATTTAGCTTAGTTTGGCATTCTTTGATTTATTTTCTATGTTTGTTTTCTGGGAGTTAATATTTTTATTTTGTATTTGTTGATAGGTTAATACCGAAATATCTCACCTCAGACTTTACAGGGACATTGAACATATTTGTATTAATACATTCATGGATAGAAAACAATTCACATTTTTTAAGGTCCAGGCAAAGTCCTGATGGATTAGAGAATTCCTGAATCTTTTCAATTGCAGTTGAAATGTGTTCTTCTACAGTGTTTATGGACTTAACAGAAGCATTTGACACAATCAATCATTATATCTTAATAGACAAATTATTTATATAACATTCATACATACATGTTATATATATGTATGTATATATATATATATATATATATATATATATATATATATATATATATATATATGTATATGTATGTATGTATGTTTATATATTCAAATAAATATATATATAAATATGTATATGTACGTAAGTATGCAAGTATGTGTGTGTGTCCATTGATTTTGCGTCTATAGTCAGCACGTTTGGAATGTAAGTGCAAATCAGCGCACTTGTGTTCAAATGGATGTGGTCGTTGTGGCAAAAAAGTGACAACCTTACTGTACAAGGTCGACCGAGAGAAAATCCTTCGTCCGTGTGTGTCTCAACACATTTGGACTGTCAGAAATTAAATATTAGACATATTGTCTATCCAGGAATTGCATTTTTTGAGCGGCTGGATGACTTAATGGCTGATTTGGAGTCAGCAAACACAAAAACCAATCAAACTATCTCCCAGGTAAAATAAAAGTCTGCTATTTCTTGTCTGGTTAATTCCAACACACCATCACATTTTGTGCCGACATCTCCCATGGCGCACTTTCAGCATGCTAAAAAGTAGCTTCTAGTGGTCCAGAAAAGGTGGTACATGTTATTGTTGTGTGATGCATGTCAACAACATATAAAAACACCACAGATTGGATCATGATGTCATGCATGTGCAGTAAAAGAGTTCCTCTATTGTGACAGCCGGCAGTACACTCCAAATCCTCGTTTAAATAAGGAGGTCTGCACCATTTGTGTATTTGTTATCAATTGTACCCAGGATTTCCACTGGATACGTAACGGCAGCAAAACAGCACTGTTAGAGACGTTTTGCAGTGTTGCAGTTCAGAAGCCGTTGGTATCTCGAATAACAGGACCGGGTTTATGTGCTCCTGCTCCTCTTGAAAGATAGAATAAGGTGTTTGTGTTTCCCCTTACCACATGATTACGCTCAGATTTGCGAGACATCTTAAAAGTTTGCGCTTTTTTAGTGCACGGCGAAGCCGCAACAGAACAGCAGTGGGGATTCATGCACGGTAGATGGCGGCGCCATTTTGAGGAAGTATCGTTCTGCTGCCATTACGTATCCAGTGGAAATCTGAGGTCAGTAGATGACCTGCAACACGCCCACTAAAAGTATACACAATTTTACAGAGAGGATATTTTTTCATAGAAGGGAAACATACAGGTTCTGTAGAATGCTGAGAAATGTAGGGAGTTTCCCTAAGTAAAGCGGAGGGGTTGCCAGGTATGCAACCAGGTGGTCAATAAACAATGTCTTTAATGCAAAACAAAGTAGGTTACAACCACGTCTTAAGCAGCGTCACAGAAAAAAAGCACACATATTTAGGACTAATGTTACTGTACATTCATAGCAGTCAAATGTCATAAAACTCTTAGCAGGTCGTTGCAGTAAACCAGAGACCTAATGAGTTTTTCATACATAACTGTTTAAATCTTGTATTCCTTCATGTTGTTATGTGAATGACTTAAATCTTACATTATGTATAATTTAGATGTAAAACCAGAGGGTGTGATCCACTATTGTGGGATCATGCTCCTCAGCCTTCCCGGTAAAGTCTATTCATATTCAGGTGTACTGGAGAGGATGCTGTGCCGGGTAGTCGAACCTCGGACTCAGGAGGAGCAGTGTTGTTTTTGTCTTGGTCGTGGAACTGTGGACCAGCTCTATACTCACGGCAGAGTTCCTGAGGGTGCATGGGAGTTTGCCGAACCACTCTACATGTGCTTTGTGGACTTGAAGAAGGCCTTCGACCGTGTCCCTTGGGAAGTCTTGTGGTGAGTGTTCTTATAGCATGGGGCATCGGACCGTTTGATTGTGGCGGTCCGTTCCCTGTATGATTGGTGATAGAGCTTGGTTCGCATTGCCGGCAATAAGTGGAACCCGTTTCCAGTGAGGGTTGGACTCCGCCAGAGCTACCCTTTGTCACCAATTCTGGTCATAACTTTTATTGAAAAAATTTCTAGGCGCAGTCAGGGTGTTGAGGGGGACCGGTTTGGTGGCTGGAGGATTAGGTCTCTGATTTTTGCAGATGATGCGGTCCTGATGTCTTCATCTGTCCAGGATATTAAGCTCTCACTGGATCGGTTCACAGCCGAGTGTGAAGCGACTGGTATGAGTATCAGCTCCTCCAAGTCCGAGTCCATGGTTTTTCCCCGGAAAAGGATGGAGTGCCATCTCCGGGTTGGGGAAGAGATCTTGCCCCAAGTAGAGAAGTTCAAGTACCTCGAAGTCTTGTTTACGAGTGAGGGAAGAGTGGTTTGTGAGATTGACAGGCAGATCGGTGTGGCGTCTGCAGTGATGCAAACCCTGCATCGGTCTGTCATGGTGCAGAAGGAGCTGAGTTGTAAGACAAAGCTCTCAGTTTACCGGTCGATTTACATTCCCATTCTCACCTATGGTCTTGAGCTTTGGGTTGTGACCGAAAGGACAAGATCACGGATACAAGAGGTTGAAATGAGTTTCCTCCGTCGGGTGGAAGGGCTCTCCCTTAGAGATAGGGTGAGAAGCTCTGTCATTCGGGAGGAGCTCAAAGTACAGCTGCTGCTCCTCCACATCGAGAGGAGCCTGATGAGGTGGTTCGGGCATCTGGTCAGGATGGCCCCCCCCGGAGGCCTCCCTGGGGAGGTGTTTAGGGCACTTCCGACTGGTAGCTGGCCACGAGGGAAGACCCAGCACACGTAGGAGAGACTATGTCTCCCAAATGGCCTGGGAACGCTTGGGGATCCCCCGGGAAGAACTGGACGAAGCGGCTGCGAGGAGGGGAGTCTGCCCTCGCGACCCGACCTCGGATAAGCGAAAGAAGATGGATGGATGGAATTCCCATTTACACTAAAACTCTACCTTCATTACAATCCAAGACTGGAATTCCTTAACTGGAAGAACTGTAATGTAACCTAAGTTTAATCTCACTTTCACCTTTATTAGGCCCTTTTCGACTAAAGAATCAGGAAATCCTGTGTGTTGTGTTTCCACCACATTTCACAGTTCCAGGTAGTTTATACAATCAGGCTGATGACCTAAGGAGGAGTTGTTTACTATGTTTCTATAGTGACACCATGTAAATAAACAGACAATTTTAGGTCACAGTTCTTTTACTAAAAAGTGAGTAATTGAAATACAAAGCAATCGTACACAAAACGATATGATTTAAAAAAAAATAAAGTGTACCAAATTGCAATGATGGGCAAGCTACTTGGAAAATGTAGTAAGCTGAGGAACAAGATACTCTTGATTAAATGTAGCTAAGCTACAGGTGAACCTATCTCTAGAGAATTGTAGCAAGCTACACGGCAAAAGTAGCTAAATTATACATATAATTTAATGTACAACCTTCCATCAAACAACAGAAAACATGCTCAGTTTGATGATTTATTAAAATAAACACTAGCTACAAACATGCCCTTTGTCTGGCTTTTTAAAGTGCGTACCATGTACAACATAAGGGAAAAACACAGGAAACAAATTAAATAAAAGGCAGTGAATTAATAATAATGATAAATAAACACCATAATATATACTCTAATAGAGACTGTTTTAACAGAAGCCACAGTGGCAAAATGACAGAGGGTATCTGTACTTTTTTGGGAGTTTTGAATATTGTTCACAATCATTATGAAAGACATGACGACGAATACATTTTTTTTAATGGATTCGAACTTGAAAATTAACGTAAATAAAAGTCAGTTTACACCAGAGCCAATGGGAGGTCCTCTATTCCGCACATAAAACTCAATAAATAACCATTTAAAAAGCGTCAACAATACTCCATTTACATTTTGTGACTTGAATATTAACCAAGTATTAGTGATATTTTAATATTAAGCGCTAACGCGGACAAACTATTTATAGTGGAAACGTGATCACCAGTTTATGCTGCTATGTTTACATCATCGAGTGGTCAGCTGTTTCCTCGCTTCCCTGCTCCTTAGAAGTTTATTGTAGATCATAAATCATGCATCTCACCTTGATAGAAGCAGCCTGAGGCAACTTCCGACAAGTTGGTACATTTTGACAGCCAATTTAGACCCGGTAATGGCGAGAACGACACGAAAAGACGCTTGGCTTTGCGAGGATTATGAGTCACCCTTCTAGATTCTCTACCTCTATACCTTGTACAGTAAGTGATGTTTTATTATGGTTGTTGGCTCTCATGAAGTCTGCAGTGAGCAGTAATCAGTTATGTTGATGGGGAAAAAAAAGCAAACATTGTGATGCGTTTTTTAAATTAATGCGCCGCGTATGCTTAAAATGATAAAAATATGTAAATATAAAATGTTTTTATACATATGGCTGTTACTATATTACATATATAACTAAACAATCACATTCATTTAATATTTAGAATACATTAGAAAAATACATTCGTCGTCATGTCTTTAATAATGATTGTGAACGACAGGCAAAATTCCCCCCAAAAAAGTGCACTACCCCTTTAAAAAACTCCATCTTTACATGAATGAAAATCAATAAAACGGAACATATTTAAAGGAAACATATTTTCCTGACTGAACACACACATAAAGTCAAAGACTGCTAAATAAAGCTGGGCAGGCTGAGGGAAGCGAGGGTGAAGTTTCAATTCCACATAATAATGACACTGTTAAAGGAGAGCAGCACATTTTCTTCCATGAGGAGCAGAATTAGCTGCCTCTCTCTGCTGGGCCACTTCGTCAGAATGACGACCTCCTGGAAAGTCCAGACAAGGTCAAATGCTTTCCAACCCCCCCCCCTCCGTGATAATTCTTGCAGGCACGGGACAGTGAGGACAGAAGCACTTTAGGAAGCATCGCTCAGCCTGTGCATCATTAAAGTGGGCTAAAAATAAACAACCCACACAAGTTGCTCTGCTCACAAACGACAATTTAATCACCACACATAAACAAGAGCAGGTTCCGCTTGTGCATGGAGGTTGTTATTTTTCAGTTTTTAAATTGCAGGTAAGCCAAACAATGACAACACAGAATAATTAATTTAGTTTGTATACCCTAAAAGTCATGCACATATTTGTGATGGCACATGTGCAAGATGACATTTTTTTGTCACATTTCAACTTCCCAGTGGGCCTTCCTGCATATGTCAATCAATATCAGGCATAGGAATGGGTACCTCTCATATTTTAACCGAATACGAATGCAGCACAGCGGAATACTTTGCAGTGCACCAAGCTGCCACGATAGAACCGGGGACTAGACCAAGCAGGCCCTAACCAAGACGAGCATCCGGAAGGAGTGGACGGTGGGACCCAGGGGCCCCAGATACGCAGCCCGGCTGCAGTAGTCTGAGGCGCCAATCCCCGCCGGACAATCAGGCCCTGAGAGTCCCCCTCGCCTCTCCCAGAGGGAAGAAAAAAAAAAAAAAAGTAAAAAGATCACAGACACGTTGACACACAAGGTCACTACCCCAGCAGCTGGCCGACTTGCAGCACTGCGGAATACTTTGCAGTGCACCGAGCTGTCACGATAGACGCGGGGACAAGACCCAGTAGGCCCCATCTGGAAGGAGTGGACGGTGGGACCCAGGAGACCCAGACACGCGGCCTGGCCGCAGTAGACTGAGGCGCCGGACAAGCAGGCCCCATGAGTTCCCCCAAAAATATATGTATATATATATATAAATATAAAAATATACAAATACAAATACACACACATGCATCCATACACATACACATACACATACCTACATCCATCCATACATACACATACCTACATCTATCCATATATATATACATATACATATACATACACACACATATCTATAATAACAACACACACACACACACGCACACAAATAAACCAACCAATTCATACACAGGGCGGCGGGGCGGCGATCAAGCCCCGCCACCCACTGCCTACCGAGAACCAGCCGATCACCTCACCCCCTCCCCAGAGATCTGGCCGCGCACCCCTCTACCCCCTAAGGACAAGCCTGCACCCAGACGACGGCACGACACTGGCCGTGAAGGACGGTGCGGCAGAGTGCAAGGGCAGGCCCGGGACGACACCCGACAAGCCAACCAACACGACAAAAAACAAGAAATTAAACCAGCAAGTTCGCCAGCCCCAAAACCACCACGTGCACGCGCTGCCACAAGTCACAACATCGGCCATCCCCCGCACCGGACCCAGCAGCCACGGGCGCTCACACAACGAACAAACGGCAGCAGAAACAACGGCTGCAATACCCCAGACAACCATCCCCAGTAAGGCTAATTATGAGAGCATAATTAAGGGGCTGGTGTGTAGGAACCAGAAATATGTATATGTGGTCACATGGTGTGTTTGTGGGTGTGTATTTACAAAATAGAAGTATGTGTCACATGACATTAGAGGTGTGCAAGGGGCATTGTTACCTGCATTTGACGTTGCGAAAGGAGAATTTTTTTTGTTAACCGCTATATTGCTCGATTTGTTGGAGATTTTTTACGCTTTATCGAAAGCTTTGGACACTTTCACGACATGCTGGCTACAGATGAATTGAGCAGGTTTCTTTTTGTACAGTCTGCTACTTCATTAAATCAATCAATGTTTATTTATATAGCCCTAAATCACAAGTGTCTCAAAGGGCTGCACAAGCCACAACGACATCCTCGGTTCAGATCCCAAATCATTTGCGACATTACATCCCGGTACAGTGTATGTGCTTACTGGCAATACAGAAAGCACGTCCGGCAAGTACCAAACCCAGCTTTTTAATTTCAAGCGACAGACCGATTCAGAGTCGCTCCATCAAGAGTAAGTGTTAATATTTGAATGGGCGCCATTTTCCTCTAGTGGAAAATCATCACGTTCATTTATAATGTGCATCTTAGTTGTAGTTTTTTTTTAACACATATGGAGGTGTTGAAGTCCATCCATCCATCCATTTTCTACCGCTTGTCCCTTCCGGGGTCGTGGGGGGTGCTGGAACCTATCTCAGCTGCATTCGGGATCGCCATGTAAAATTGCTAATGCTAATCAGTAGCATGTCTATGGCTTATCCAACGTAGATTCAAATCAAGCTGGCACATTTTGAAAAATCAAGCCTTTGGAGCACTTTCTTTCAGGCACGTTTGTTTTTGTTTCAATGGAAAATGGTAAAGTCTAACAGGATCGAAATATGGTACCATTTAATTTTACGATACCCGGTAGTACCAACAGACATTGGTCGGTGCCTTCAAAAGTACCATATCCTGTAACCATCCCTGCATTCATCATCATTCTTGTTTCAGTGACACATGCAACAGTCAGCACATAACAAAGAAACCACATAATACCTCTGCCGAATACAAAAGTAAAAGCTGTTGTTGGTTTGTTTGTGTGTTACTTATTCAGTTACTCCAGGAATTAGCGATTTCACGATAGCCCCAAATTATTCCAATTCAACCAGGAAATTATGCGCAACTTTGTCCTATGCCCGCAACTTTTTCTAATCTGTCTCTGAGCAGCGCCCAAACGCACATGTCACTTGTCTAATCAAAACGTATGTTTGTTTCTTGAGTAGGCGGAGCAGTAACAACAGTGTGTAACAAATATCAACTCTTTATTGATCAAACGACACAATTGTCATCCTACCGAGTAGCTAAGACTTGCTTCCTGTTCCTGTCTAGAGTTCTTTGCTTTCTTGGCAATGGTTTATGTAAACCATTGCCAAGAAATGGTTTACATAAACCATTTCTTGGCAATATATTGCCAAGAAATGGCAATATATTGCCAAACCCGGTATCAGGGTTTTTCTTTGTGGAGTTTGTATGTTCTCTCCATGAATCCGTGGATTCCCCCCTGTGCCCTCCGGCTTCCTCCCACCTCCAAGTAAATGCACCTAGGGATAGGTTGATTGGCAACACTAAATTGGTGTGTGAATGTTGTCTTTCTATCTGTGTTGGCCCTGCAATGAGGTGGCAACTTGTCCAGGTTAGTGTTGTCCCGATACCAATATTTTGGTATCGGTGCCGGTACCAAAATTATTTTGATAATTTTCTGTACTTTTCTAAATAAAAGGGACGGTAAAAAATTGCATTACTGGCTTTATAAAAAAATAAAAAATAAAAAAATAAAATAAAAAAAATACATGCAAGTTTGCATGTATTTAAACTAGGAATTTAAATACATGTAAATTCCTAGTTTACATGTATTTATTTAACATTTACTTATCCTGTAAGGAAATGTTATTCTTTATAAATCAGTCAGTATACAAACAAAAGAGAAGCGTGCCGATTGCACGGGGAGCTAAGGTAAAACTTAGCACTGGAATCAAGAAAGGTAAATTGTCGTAACTGTTGCATTGAGCAATCAAGACATCCAAACTGAGTGTAGCCATTAAACAGGAATAAGTAGTTCCCTGATTAGTGCCCGTGAGCAGGTGAGCGTCCCGAACACTAATCAGAGGCAGGTGAAACTAATCAGCACCCATGTCCACCAAAAACACACAAACCCAGGGGTGCTGAAACAAACTAACTAAACAAAAACATGATCGGGGCAACGGATAATGACAAAACACTTTTATAGCCTGAAACATACAGCGGCTGTATCAACATCGTTGTTATTTTATATGTATTTATAATTAATTACTACTATTAGTTATAATGAATTAAAAGAGCAAGCCGCACGGTGAAACGAGGGTAAGTGTGTGTGCCTCACAATAAGAAGGTATCAGGGTTTTTCTTTGTGGAGTTTGTATGTTCTTTCCATGAATCCGTGGATTCCCCCCGTGCCCTCCGGCTTCCTCCCACCTCCAAATAAATGCACCTAGGGATAGGTTGATTGGCAACACTAAATTGGTGTCTGAATGTTGTCTTTCTATCTGTGTTGGCCCTGCAATGAGGTGGAAACTTGTCCAGGTTAGTGTTGTCCCGATACCAATATTTTGGTATCGGTACCGGTACCAAAATTATTTTGATACTTTTCTGTACTTTTCTAAATAAAAGGGACGGTAAAAAATTGCATTTCTGGCTTTATTTTAACAAAAAATCTTAGGGTACATTAAACATGTGTTTCTTATTGCAAGTTTGTCCTTAAATAAAAGAGTGAACATACAAGAATGTAAAGGCCATAGGGGTCCATCGATATGTATATGTATAATAAATATTGCCAGTCACAGTTAACTTGTGCTCAGCTGGGAAAATAAATATATATCTAATTATTATGTCATCCATTTACTTATTATAAACTGCTACAGGCGTATTAAATAATCATGTTAATATTAAAAATGTAACGTAATAGAATGTGGGGATATAAAAGGCATCCGGTACTATCAGACCGGGCGGAAGCAGAAATTGACATCACAAGCCACCTAGGAGCACCTGTCAGACCCAGCGTTTTTTGCTACGAAGCCACTTCATGGAAGAATCCTCATTCTCTACCTTTTTTGTGGACTTTCCATTGGCCTGTGGAGAACCGGGACAACAGAGATTCTTTCCAGAAGGACTTTGAGTTGGATGCGCAGACGCGGTACCGTGAGTACGCTGCTGCGGCTTCCAAAGATTTTATCACTTGCCCGTACGTGCATGCCGCTATGTGCATGTCACGTACGTAACTTTGGGGACTTTGGGGAAATATATGTGCTTTATTAACTTTGGGAAGGTGAACGGTACTTTGGGCTGTGGGATTGAGTGTTTTGTGCGGGTGTTTGAGTTGTATTGGCGGGTTATATGGACGGGAGGGGGGAGGTGTTTGTTATGCGGATTAATTTGTGGCATATTAATTATAAGCCTGATCGTCTTGTGGCTAATAGTTATACATGTCTTGTGTTTATTTAATGTATTAATCATTCCCAGCTGAATATCAGGTCCCACCCGTGACTCCTTAATTTGCGTCGTGGCAAAGACACCCGGAGAACTTGGGTGCGTTTGTTACAAGACAACTTGTCTTTCATTAGTAATTAAGCAAACAATTTAGCTGCTGACATATGCAGTAACATATTGTGTCATTTTCCATTCCTTTATTTTGTTACAATTATTAAGAATTAATATTATCTTATATTATTATATGAATTATTAGTCTACTTGTTCATATCTGCTTACTTTCTCTTTCAACATGTTCTATCTACACTTCTGTTAAAATTTAATAATCACTTATTTTTCTCTTCTTTGATACTTTACATTAGTTTTGGATGATACCACAAATGTGGGTATCAATCCGATACCAAGTTGTTACAGGATCATACATTGGTCATATTCAAAGTCTTCATGTGTCCATGGACATATTTCTTGAGTATCTAAACATAATATACATTTTAAAAAACAAAAGAAGATGTTGTGATGCCAAAAAATATTGACGTAATCATAGTAGTATCGACCTGATACACTACTGTACCTGGTATAATTATAGTGGATGTCAGGTGTAGATCCAACAATGGCGTTTGTTTACATGTTGATGCCGGTGAGCTACGGTGTGTAGTGAAACATCTTTAGCTATTCCTTGTCCTGCAGGAATGATACTTGGAAGAAACGTACTTTATTTGTCGCCATGGAGGCGAGGATTAGTGATGTAGCTAAAACACTGCAGACTCGGGCTGGACTTTAGCCGCTAGCTAGTTAGCCATGTCTTAAAGCACCTCTTCCTGAGGGCGTTTCAGTGTTATAACTTCATCTTTATAGTTAGTTTTTAAGCCAAAATGCGTCCGTTCTCCCTTTTCTGTCCACACACATTGTCTGCTTGTAAGTACTCCGTGATTGTGCGCTGCCGAACATGCTCCTCTGCTTGTAAACCAGCAATGACACGACATGACGACGACAGGGGTGGACCGGTATTTTTCAGAGGCGGTATAGTACCGAATATGATTCATTAGTATCGCGGTACTATACTAATACCGGTACACCGTACAACCCTAGTCCAGGGTGTACCCCACCATCCGCCTGAGTGGAGCTGGGATAGGCTCCAGCAGCCCTGCGACCCTGAGAGAGAAGCGGTAGGAAATGGATGGATGGAATTAAAACAGCAATAATTTGACAATGAATGTGCCTTTATTGTCATCTAGTGTCTACTTTTAATTAAGTCAATGTCGTTTAAAAGGAGTAGAACAACAATACAGTATTTTTTTCAATTTGTGTTGAAATCCTGCGCTTTTTAAGATTAATATTACAAGGAACACTTAAAACATTGATAGCAAATGTATACACTCATGAGCACAGCTTGTTGCCACGGGGAAAGGGCAGGCCATGAGGAAGCAAGTACCTCTGCCTCACAGTAAGGGGCAATATATTGTTAACTTGCAGTTCAATGCCTCTGCAGTACTCTGACTCGCCACACTGGGAGAAGTGGGGGCGCTCAAGCTAACAGATACATGTTTCTCCAGCGGAAGCCAGACTTGAAGTTCTGACTCATTGTCAACAAACTAATAATAATAACTACTATAACAGCCGCAACATTAATGCTGCCACAACGATGACTCTTGCTGGCCTACTGCCTTCGGTAATGGCACCATTCCCAAATTATGTCGGCTCTATTGATAACCTCACTAACAACTTTAACGACGCCCTGCGCGACACCATTGATAGTATAGCACCGCTAAAGCTTAAAAGAGCCCCTAAAAGGCGCACCCCATGGTTTACAGAAGAAACTAGAGCCCATAAATTATCATGTAGAAAGCTGGAACGCAAATGGCGCGCTACTAAACTTGAGGTTTTCCATCAAGCATGGAGTGATAGTTTAATAACTTATAAACACATGCTTACCCTAGCTAAAGCTAAATATTACTCAAATCTCATCCACCTCAACAAAAATGATCCGAAATTTTTGTTTAGTACAGTAGCATTGCTAACCCAACAAGGGACTCCTCCAAGTAGCTCCACCCACTCAGCAGATGATTTTATGAATTTCTTTAATAAGAAAATTGAACTCATTAGAAAGGAGATTCAAGACAATGCATCGCAGCTACAACTGGGTTCTATTAACACAGATACGACTGTATCTACGAAGGATACCGCCCTCCAAAATAGTTTCTCTCTCTTTGATGAAATAACACTAGAGGAATTGTTAAGATGTGTCAATGGGACAAAACAAACAACATGTTTACTTGACCCATTTCCTGGGAAACTTATTAAGGAGCTTTTTGTATTATTAGGTCCATCAGTGCTAAATATTATAAACTTATCACTTTCCTCTGGCACTGTTCCACTAGCATTCAAAAAAGCGGTTATTCATCCTTTGCTCAAAAGACCTAACCTCGATCCTGACCTCATGGTAAACTACCGGCCGGTGTCCCACCTTCCGTTTATCTCGAAAATCCTCGAAAAAATTGTCGCACAGCAGCTAAATGAACACTTAATGTCTAACAATCTCTGTGAACCTTTTCAATCCGGTTTCAGGGCAAATCACTCTACGGAGACAGCCCTCGCAAAAATGACTAATGATCTACTGCTAACGATGGATTCTGATGCGTCATCTATGTTGCTGCTTCTTGATCTTAGCGCTGCTTTCGATACCGTCGATCATAACATTTTATTAGAGCGTATCAAAACACGTATTGGTATGTCAGACTTAGCCTTGTCGTGGTTTAACTCTTATCTTACTGACAGGATGCAGTGCGTCTCCCATAACAATGTGACCTCGGACTATGTTAAGGTAACGTGCGGAGTCCCCCAAGGTTCGGTTCTTGGCCCTGCACTCTTTAGTATTTACATGTTGCCGCTAGGCGACATCATACGCAAATACGGTGTTAGCTTTCATTGCTATGCTGATGACACCCAACTCTACATGCCCCTAAAGCTGACCAACACGCCGGATTGTAGTCAGCTGGAGGCGTGTCTTAATGAAATTAAACAATGGATGTCCGCTAACTTCTTGCAACTCAACACTAAGAAAACGGAAATGCTGATTATCGGTCCTGCTAAACACCGACATTTATTTGATAATACCACCTTAACATTTGACAACCAAACAATTACACAAAGCGACTCAGTAAAGAATCTGGGTATTATCTTCGACCCAACTCTCTCCTTTGAGTCACACATTAAGAGTGTTACTAAAACGGCCTTCTTTCATCTCCGTAATATCGCTAAAATTCGTTCCATTTTGTCCACTAGCGACGCTGAGATCATTATTCATGCGTTCGTTACGTCTCGTCTCGATTACTGTAACGTATTATTTTCGGGTCTCCCTATGTCTAGCATTAAAAGATTACAGTTGGTACAAAATGCGGCTGCTAGACTTTTGACAAGAACAAGAAAGTTTGATCATATTACGCCTATACTGGCTCACCTGCACTGGCTTCCTGTGCACTTAAGATGCGACTTTAAGGTTTTACTACTTACGTATAAAATACTACACGGTCTAGCTCCATCCTATCTTGCCGATTGTATTGTACCATATGTCCCGGCAAGAAATCTGCGTTCAAAGAACTCCGGCTTATTAGTGATTCCCAGAGCCCAAAAAAAGTCTGCGGGCTGTAGAGCGTTTTCTACTCGGGCTCCAGGACTATGGAATGCCCTCTCGGTAACGGTTAGAGATGCTACCTCAGTAGAAACATTTAAGTCCCATCTCAAAACTCATTTGTATACTCTAGCCTTTGAATAGCCCCCCTTTTTTTAGACCAGTTGATCTGCCGTTTCTTTTCTTTTCTCCTCTGCTCCCCCCTATCCCTTGTGGAAGGGGAGACACACAGATCCGGTGGCCATGGATGGGGTGCTGGCTGTCCGGGGTCGGGACCCGGGGTGGACCGCTCGCCTGTATATCGGTTGGGAACATCTCTGCGCTGCTGACCCGTCTCCGCTCGGGATGGTTTCCTGCTGACCCCACTGTGGACTGGACTCTTACTGTTATGCTGGATCCACTATGGACTGGACTCTCACAATATTATGTTAGACCCACTCGACATCCATTGCATTCGGTCTCCCTAAAGGGGGGGGGGGGGGTTACCCACATATGCGGTCCTCTCCAAGGTTTCTCATAGTCATTCACATCGACGTCCCACTGGGGTGAGTTTTTCCTTGCCCTTATGTGGGCTATACCGAGGATGTCGTTGTGGTTTGTGCAGCCCTTTGAGACACTTGTGATTTAGGGCTATATAAATAAACATTGATTGATTGATTGATATATATAAATATTTGAAAAACTGATATATATATATATATATATATATATAAACAAATACTTGAAAAACTCCAAAAGTATATATGCCTCACCTGGTGTTTAGCAAAAACTGCGCATGCTCAGAAAAGTAGCATCACATTTATGAGCTGATTCAATGTTATAAAAGGCAACTTCATGAAAAAGATGCAGCAAATTTAGACATTCTGGAGGGACTGACTGATGTAATGAAATATTTAAGTCCAGCAGAGCCAATATGCAATATGAACGTCAGCGTCAGGTACTTAAATTTGTCCACGTCCTCTATAAATGTAACATGATCACGGTCACTCTCCTAGTCAGAACTATTTGCACCGAGGAAGGAGCGTGCAGCCTGTAAAGCGGCACTGCGGCACCGACATATCCCTGCGCTCCGGTCCCCGCGTCTCCAGGATGATACTTGAAGTCTGTGCGGGAGGCGCGTTGCCTTGGCGGGATCTATCTTGTCAGTACCCGGGCTTTATTATTTTCAATAAGTGACTGAAGACCTGCAACTTATAACGAAAGGTCCCCACCCTCACTCCCCGCTGGCAAGGGTTTGCATTTCTTGGTTTTGCATGACGTGTCTTGGGAAAAAAAAAAGAAAAAAAAAAGAGGCTTGCTTTTGTTACGTGCGTGTGTGTTTGTGGTAGAAAGGATGCCCGGACAGGAGGCAGTGCCAGTCCCGGCTTTGCGGGATTACAGAAGCAGAAATCTCAATTGACAGCGCCGACCAAACACATATTTATAATTAATAATAACTGACTATAAAAAGCATTAGACTAGTTTTCTATAAAACAGAGCGTTTTTGTGTGGGACATCTCTTTCATTCACCGTGATAAAGGTGCTTTATGGAAAATATTTAAAGCAGCATAGTTTACTATTTGCATGCAGGAATGTTCAGTACACGCTAAAGTTGTATTATATTTTGTTGTAATTATCATGCATGTTTGCTGCACTACATGTGCTAGCAAGCATACGTCCAAGGAGACCACGTGATGTTGATTCATGACAAATGTGTTTATGGTGTTTTGATCCATCAAAATTGCAGTGTTAATAATATATTGCAGTATTGTTGTTACTCAAATGCTACATTGGGTACTGTATTTGATCCCCTGCATATTTTCTACATTTACGCACTTAAAAAACACAAACTGTCAATTGTGTTTGTTTGGTATAATTACCATAGATTAGAGATGTCCGATATAAATGTGTTAAAATGTAATATCGGAAATTATAGGTATCAGGTTTTTTTTATTATCGGTATCGTTTTTTTAAAAAAAATTTTTATTAATTTTTTTTTTTTTATTAAATCAACATAAAAAACACAAGATACACTTACAATTAGTGCACCAACCCAAAAAAAATCTCCATCCCCCATTTACACTCATTCACACTCATTCACACAAAAGGGTTGTTTCTTTCTGTGATTAATATTCTGGTTCCTACATTATATATCAATATATATCAATACAGTCTGCAGGGATACAGTCCGTAAGCACACATGATTGTGCGTGCTGCTGGTCCACTAATAGTACTAACCTTTAACAGTTAATTTTACTCATTTTCATTAATTACTAGTTTCTATGTAACTATTTTTATATTGTTTTACTTTCTTTTTTATCCAAGAAAATGTTTTTAATTTATTCATCTTATTTTATGAATTTTTAAAAAAAGTACCTTATCTTCACCATACCTGGTTGTCCAAATTAGGCATAATAATGTGTTAATTCCACGACTGCATATATCGGTTGATATCGGTATCGGTTGATATCGGTATCGGTAATTAAAGAGCTGGACAATATCGGAATATCGGATATCGGCAAAAAGCCATTATCGGACATCCCTCCCATAGATCATTTCAACATAACAATCCATGAAAAAAAAAAAAACATTACAAAAAAGTAATCATTTTAGGAAGTTTGTTGAGACTCCTTTTTTGGGGGATTTTTTTTAATTATCACTATTGACATCCATGCAAGACCAATATATTGAAATTCCATGATTTGGTGCTTTTGCAAACAGCTAACATTATGCACAAAGCACACTATAATCTGCAACCCAAGAAACATACATAAAATATTCTCAACAAAAGACGAGAAATAAAACCTTTAGGGCTGTAACTATTCGTTTTAACACCGATCCGATCCGATTTTTGTGGTTGGCGATACGATTCAGGGACAATCAATTTTTTTTAATTTTTTTTCCGAACGATACGATCCGAAACGATTCAGTGAGTTGAAATCGATTCAGTAACTTTTTAGCTAAAAAAAAAAAAATCAACTAGTGTGAATGTTATATAAATAGTAGCTACTGGACACTGCAGGTGAAGTTTCCTATATTTATGTTATTTATTTTAATTTAATTTAATGCATGAATGAATTATGGATACAAACAAGTAAGGAAACAACAATTAATGGCCGATGCATTCACCTCTTATTTGAATAAAGTGCAACCAACACTTTAGGTTGAATAAACAAGAGGAAGCATTTTCTGCTCACATTTTAAACATTCAAACAATTTTCAATAAAATGACAGTAACCAACATTTTAAAAGTAAAATTACCTGCCAAATAGAGTTTGCTGACCAGGCAATACAGTATATGTCCTCCGCTCTGGCGTCGCCAATGACGGGCAGTGTCCAAATTGTGTGGATACATGTGATGCCCCCTCATCCCTGTTGATGTTGGCCCATCGCTCCCTAATTTCCATAGTCTCCTTGATCCATCTCTTGTATTTATTTGTTTTTCATTAAATTACTTCTCGTGTTTTGGAAGTCGGTGCGTCACGGTAACTTGTTCCGCTGTCACTTCCACTTTGTCGACCGCAAATTGTGTGGTTTAACGTTGTGTTGCGGCTTTATTATTGTGTTGTGTCATTTGTCTTTGTCGTGGGTTTTGCAATTGTGCTGGAGCTGACAGTTTTTATATTGTTGACGGTTTATGAACAAGCGATAGCAAACTCAGGGAGTCAAAACACACATACTGTATATACAAGAGCTGCTGTTCACCCCAACTCACGCTCAGACACTGAACTCGGACAACACCACCTTTTGAAGGCGTGCGTGCACAAACACACACACACACACAGACACACACATCACAGATATTACACTACTGTCTTGTGGCGTTTGCGTTTCTCGACCACCGCAGTTATCCGCCATTTTTATGACGCCACAGACAAAGAAATTGACTTAACGTCTAACATTTTTTCTTATAAAGTCTGCCATTCTTAAGTCCAATGTTTTCCTTTTTCTAGTATGGATCAAATAGATCGATTTCCTTTTAAGACGTTCTTGGATTGATTATTATCTCTTAGAAGGCAAACCTGCATAGCACAGATCTATATAAGTGAGATTTAGGAATATAAATCAATCAATCAATCAATCGTTACACCCCTAATAACATTGGCCAAAAATCTAACTTAAAACATTTGCATGCACGTCCAACACTTAACACCTTTAGCATATCCGTATGTGGAATTAAATCATATAATGGATTAAGCAAAGAAGTCAAACAATGTAATAAGATGATCCAGTTTAAGAGGGTGTTTACAAATTACACGGAAGAATAATTATTATAAGCGTCTAAAACTTGTTGACAATAAGATATTATTCACCTCATTAAGTGAATCGTAACTGATTTAACTATTTATTTAGAGAACTGTTTGTAGAGCTCATTGATGTAAATTGTGTTACAAAATGAGAACAGGAAGGGAAAATATGTGTCAAGAATTTCTATGAACTGGAAAAGGGGTAGGATTAAATAAGATATGCTTTGTCCTACTCCTTTTTGAAAACATTTAAAATATGTGACATATCATATTAAATCTGTACACAGTACATGTTCGAATAAACTTCAACCAACCCAAAAAAAATGGAAGAGAGCATTATTGGTGCAATTATTGATACATATAAGAAATAAAAGACAAACGCTCAATGGATAAAAGAAACCAATAAATATCATTGGCAGTTTGTCATTATGATTGACATCCTGCAGTATGACAATCAACACCTGAATGAGGCACACAGGACTACAAGGACCATGTGATGTGGTTTCATTACAACAACATGTACGTGTTCCTTTCTTCTTTTTTATTACATACCATTCGTTTGATCCAAACAAAGTCAATAGTACACAATAATTAAACAAAAGTAAAAACTACTATCTACTACTCTTTTAAATTCTTTGGTTTTTGCCCTCGAATCATTCCTGTGTCCAGGGATTTTATTGAGTGTGTTCGGAAACATTAAGAAAATACGTACAATTTGTTTTGAGAAAACAAAAATATCGATCTTATCACATCATTCTAGTATCGATCATATACTGATACAACAGTACCCTTGGAATGGGATGGATTCACCCTCCTCTTATTGTACATGTACTGTGACAATGCTGACAAACCAAGAGATGTTATACTATCAATCAATCAATCAATCAATCTTTATTTATATAGCCCTAAATCACAAGTGTCTCAAAGGGCTGCACAAGCCACAACGACATCCTCGGTACAAAGCCCACATACGGGCAAGGAAAAACTCACCCCAGTGGGACGTCGATGTGAATGACTATGAGAAACCTTGGAGAGGACCGCATATGTGGGTAACCCCCCCCCTCTAGGGGAGACCGAAAGCAATGGATGTCGAGTGGGTCTGACATAATATTGTGAGAGTCCAGTCCATAGTGGATCCAACATAATAGTAAGAGTCCAGTCCATAGTGGGGCCAGCAGGACACCATCCCGAGCGGAGACGGGTCAGCAGCGTAGAGATGTTCCCAGCCGATGCACAGGCGAGCGGTCCACCCCGGGTCCCGACTCTGGACAGCCAGCACTTCATCCATGGCCACCGGACCTGTGCCCCCCCCCCCCCTCAAGGAAAAGGGGAGCAGAGGAGAAAAGAAAAGAAACGGCAGATCAACTGGTCCAACAGGGGGGCTATTTAAAGGCTAGAGTATACAAATGAGTTTTAAGATGGGACTTAAATGCTTCTACTGAGGTAGCATCTCTAATTGTTACCGGGAGGGCATTCCATAGTACTGGAGCCCGAATAGAAAACGCTCTATAGCCCGCAGACTTTTTTTGGGCTCTGGGAATCACTAATAAGCCGGAGTTCTTTGAACGCAGATTTCTTGCCGGGACATATGGTACAATACAATCGACAAGATAGGACGGAGCTAGACCGTGTAGTATTTTATACGTAAGTAGTAAAACCTTAAAGTCACTTCTTAAGTGCACAGGAAGCCAGTGCAGGTGAGCCAGTATAGGCGTAATATGATCAAACTTTCTTGTTCTTGTCAAAAGTCTAGCAGCCGCATTTTGTACCAACTGTAATTTTTTAATGCTAGACATAGGGAGACCCGAAAATAATACGTTACAGTAGTCGAGACGAGACGTAACGAACGCATGAATAATGATCTCAGCGTCGCTAGTGGATAAAATAGAACGAATTTTAGCGATATTACGGAGATGAAAGAAGGCCGTTTTAGTAACACTCTTAATGTGTGATTCAAACGAGAGAGTTGGGTCTTATCCTCTTTAACTCTTAATTGCTTATTTCTTGTTCATATCTGCCTACTTTCTTCTGTAACATACACTTCTTAAACTCTACCAAGCACTTTTTTCTTCTCTGGTTTCAAACTTAGTGGCAAGCTTAGCTATTAGCATGCCTGCTCCTGGCTTGCTCTCGTGTGTTTACCGTCATCCTTAAAGTGACAATGATACTTACGATAAAAAGAAATGCAGTTTATTTGCTGGTGATGATTATTAATTTAGGGGAGCTGCTATCTCCCACAATCAGAGTAGTGGGGCAGAAGAGTGGACACCTTGCAGGCAATGTGCTTGGAGGTTTTGAGTATGGTGTTATTTTATTTAGAACATGCATACAATTACATCACATATTTCCAGTCTCTAATTACAGCATGTCCGAAAAGGAATAGGAAGAAGCATATCTTATTTAGACCAGCTCACTGGCCTTGTGGTTAGAGTGTCCGCCCTGAGATTGGTAGGCTGTGAGTTCAAACCCTGGCCGAGTCATATCAAAGACTATACAAATGGGACCCATTACCTCCCTGTGGCACTCAGCATCAAGGGTTGGAATTTGGGGGTAAATCACCGCTGCTGCTCACT
This sequence comes from Nerophis lumbriciformis, assembly GCF_033978685.3. Taxonomy (NCBI): domain Eukaryota; kingdom Metazoa; phylum Chordata; class Actinopteri; order Syngnathiformes; family Syngnathidae; genus Nerophis; species Nerophis lumbriciformis. The sequence goes on from NC_084556.2 coordinate 45,174,015, forward strand.
GCTCCCCTCACCTCCCAGGGAGTGAACATGGGGATGGGTCAAATGCAGTGGATAATTTCACCGCAAATAGTGTGTGTGTGACTATTGTTGGAACTTTAACTTTTAACTTTTTTATTTAATCCTACCCCTTTTGGTTTTAAAGCAATTTATTTATTTATTTATTTATTTATTTATTTTTTTTTTATTAATTTATTAATCAATCAACAAAACAATACACAACAACACCACAACAATGCAATCCAATTCCAAAACCAAACCCGTCCCAGCAACATTAAGAACAACAATAAACAGAGCAATTGAGAGCAATTGAGGACACACAAATCCAAATGTAGTCAAACAAAAATGAACATTATCGACAACAGCATCAATATTAGTAACAATTTCAAAATAGCAGTGATTAAAAAACCCTCATGGATATCATCATTAAAAACATTAATAAAATATAATAAAACAATTATAAATGAACAATAGTATCACAGTGGCTTACACTTGCATCACATCCCATAAACCCGACAACACACCGCGTCCAACATTTTCCACAAAGATATGATAAGTCATATTTTGGTTCATTTATTAGTTGAAACAAATTTAAATAATGGATCCCATATTCCAATATATGACTCATTATTATCTAAACTAAATGCAGTTTGTTCTACTGATATCATCTCCATAGCTTGTGTGTACTAGTCAGTATGAGCAAAGCAATTTCTAACACATTTTTTTGTGCTCAACAGTGAATAAATAAATAAAACAGTAAGTAAATAAATAAATGGATAGGTTATAATCACAGTTGGATGAGCAGCAGCCAGACAGGAGACACCACCGTGGAGACACCACCCTTGCTTCAAGCTAAGCCGTGGGTAAAGGAGTAAGCATTAGCAGTGCCATCAGAGGACGTAGCAGACTTATAGAACCAGGATCGCTGCTAAGTGCTAAAGGTTTGGTTTCCAATGTTTGGAAAAAAAAACGTTAAGTCGCTCTTTAGCTATATGGTAATGCTAGCCAATAAGATTGGATGGTTTTGGGAGGACCTTAGAGGATTCACTCTGACATTCAATAAACCACCTAGCGGCACAGAGGCTCATAACTCCAATTTATGCTTGCAACTAAAAACATAACAAATATCAAAGAAACCGCTCGTATCCCAAAGCATTCGTAAGTGGAATCAGCCAGAATGGATGTTGTGTTTGTGATCGTCACTGAAAGGCATTAATTGGCAATGGCCGATGACATCGTTTTTCCATGAATATTGTCCAAAACTGATCTGTGGTTGATCAATTAGTGCATCCATAAAACACACATACATAATATATTGACATGGGGTTTTCTCAACATGCGCAAAGACTGAGACAGTAAGACATTATGTCTTGGATGTGGTTGGAATTGTAAATCAAAACTATATAACTGTCACAAAAAGATACAATGATTGACACTGAAGGTAACACTACGGGAGCTAAGCGAACCCAACAAGGTACAATTGGCTTTGTGTGAGTATAGCTGACAAACCAGAGCGGACACTATTCATCTCTATCAAACTATTATTTTGCATTAAGGAGAAACCTTCTGTTTAGTCGAGTAAACAGCCTCGTTTACTCCAAAGCTCAGTTGCACCCACAATTGCTTGCTTTCTCTTTTCTTGTCCATCAGGAAGGCCAGTTTGCGGTCCTCGGGCTGCTGAGGAAAGATGTAACGTGACATGCTGGACTTCCCGTGGTGGATCCTGGTCCCTTGGCTTACTCTTGAAGAAGAAACATCTTTGTTTTTGTGCTGTTTATCAATCCAATCCAATCAATTATCAAACACTGCTGAAGGATGTGATGAATTGTCGTTGGAGACGGAATTTATCTGGCTTGTAAGAGGCTTCATCTGCTGGATATTACATGCTTACCTTGGATCCAACATATTGATATCATTCCCTTGGATAACCTGCTCTGGGCCACTCTTGGGTCTTTGAAGACCGCTTCTCATTGGAATCAGGATTTATCTGGATCTTCCCAATGAAAGACATGGGTGTACCCCCACATGCTGGCCTGCGCAAGAAAAGGAAGTCGAGGTCTGAGAGGACTCGTGAAAGGACATCAAAGTGGATAAGCAACGATCACGTCAAGGGTTCCGTCTTTCACTTCTCGTCCGACTCTGAGCGAGAGGGAGGAAGGAAGCCCTCCTCGTCCCGGCCCAAACCGCCACGGAGAAAACGAAAGGAGTCTACTTCTGCAGAGGACGACATCATTGATGGCTTTTCCATTGTTGGGTTCGTCACATTGAAGGACATGGAGGTAAGTACTGAACCTTCAAGGGATTACCTTGTGAACTTCACTGTCTACTTGGAAATCCTCTGTATTAGGGGAGTCCCGATACGATGCCAATATTGGAGCCTTGAGTATTGGCCGATAGCGATATTGGTCCGATGCGATATCAGCAGAAAATTATACATATTTTTATTATTTTGTAGAGTGGATTGTTAGAAAAGGTTTGATTAAGTGAAATTAGTCAAACAGAGAACAATGGTAGGTATGAAAATCACAATAACCTTTTTATCATTAACCGTCTGGAATGGACTTCTGTTGTCTTGAAGTTGAACTGGAGTAGTAATAGGATTTTTTGGCGACACCTGGTGGTCACAATAATTCATGAACTCAAGGTCATGACACAGAAAGTTAAATGATGCGGACACGTTTATTACAGGATACTTTCTAATACACTTGTGCCTTGGCGACTTTGTACGTGTAAGCAATAGGGGCTGTAATGATTAATTGATTATATTAATGAATTACATTAGAAAAAAAGCTTCAAATAAATTATGTTGCTTCGATTAATTGTTTAAAGAGGGTAACTAATACATTTTTAAAAAATCCGGACCACATTGATATTCGCGGACATAGTTTCTGCAGAGCTGCTGCAATAGAGAGCACATGGTGGTCGCCGGTCTGTGTGGCTGCAAATATTTTGCATTTTGTGGATGCAAAGTTATTTTTATTTATATATTTATTATTCATGCACACATGTTGAAAGTGTAATTTCAATGTTGATGACGCGCATTTATTAGGAAAAAAAAAGAAAGTTGTGTTAAGCAGAAAAAATGTTTTATTCAAACTATTTTCCCCAAATACGCATCAAGGCTATCAAGTGAGATGTTTCTAATCACTCCATTATTGAAAAAAAATATTTGATAGACTACTCGATTACTAAAATAATTAATACCGAGCCCTAGTAAGCAATATGCAACTAGAATTACTTGATACTCGTTTATATTGACAGTTGTGCTATTTTAGACTGCAATATTGTTCAATGAAGGACAATTATTATGTATGTCTAGCTGGTGCTATTGTGTGCTTAGCTGTGGTGTAGCTGCTTGCAGCTACTGTGTTTACCTTTTGTAAATGACTTGACTAGAATGCAAGGAAATACCAACTGTGTGTGTTTATTGGAGGACATTTAAATGTTAACATGCTGCAGTACTGCTTGTATCTCAATGTTTCAATCAATATTTATTTATATAGCCCTAAATCACAAGTGTCTCAAAGGGATACACAAGCCACAACGACATCCTCGGTACAGAGCCCACATAAGGGCAAGGAAAAACTCACCCCAGTGGGACGTCGATGTGAATGACTATGAGAAACGAAAAGAAATGGCAGATCAACTGGTCTAAAAAAGGGGGTCTATTTAAAGGCTAGAGTATACAAATGAGTTTTAAGATGGGACTTAAATGCTTCTACTGAGGTAGCATCTCTAACTGTTACCGGGAGGGCATTCCATAGTACTGGAGCCCGAATAGAAAACGATCTATAGCCCGCAGACTTTTTTTGGGCTCTAGGAATCACTAATAAGCCGGAGTTCTTTGAACGCAGATTTCTTGCCGGGACATATGGTACAATACAATCAGCAAGATAGGCTGGAGCTAGACCGTGTAGTATTTTATACGTAAGTAGTAAAACCTTAAAGTCACATCTTAAGTTCACAGGAAGCCAGTGCAGGTGAGCCAGTATAGGCGTAATATTATCAAACTTTCTTGTTCTTGTCAAAAGTCTAGCAGCCGCATTTTGTACCAACTGTAATCTTTTAATGCTAGACATAGGGAGACCCGAAAATAATACGTTACAGTAATCGAGACGAGACGTAACGAACGCATGAATGATGATCTCAGTGTCGCTGACATTGTATCGCACATTATACTTGCTACTGCACATATATTCCAACACTTGTTTTTTTGCTGATATCATATCGAATCGGGCCACCTATATTAAGAATCCCGTTCTACTTGTTGCTGGACAACATTTTGATTCCCACCTTTATATTTTGGTTGTGTATAGTAAGCTTCCACCATGGATGACTATCTCTGAGAGGCGGCTGCTGTTGTGTGTATATAGCTGTGGTACTTCACATGCAGGAGGTTCTGCTTGGCTCAGAGTGGCTGGTGTGTTTTTGATCACTCTCAAGTGAAAAAAGCTCCTTGAACCTTGGCACTACAATTTAATGGCAGTTGCAGTCATTTTTTATTTAGTATTTTCTTAGAATTGGCGCAGGCAGACTTTCAATGGTGTTTCGGTCTGAATTATGACTTATAATAAGTCCTTTCGACCAGTGGTCCCCAACCCCGGTACCAGTCCGCGGACCTATTGGTACCGGGCCGCACAAGAAATACAAATAATTTAAAAAAATATATATATATTTTTTAATTAAATCAACATAAAAAACACAATATATAAATTATACATAGGGATGTCCGATAATGGCTTTTTGCCGATATCCGATATTCCGTTATTGTCCAACTCTTTAATTACCGATACCGATATCAACCGATACCGATTTCAACCGATATATACAGTCGTGGAATTAACACATTAGTATGCCTAATTTGGACAACCAGGTATGTTGAAGATAAGGTACTTTTAAAAAAGATTAATAAAATAAAATAAGATAAATAAATTAAAAACATTTTCTTCAATAAAAAAGAAAGTAAAACAATATAAAAACATTTATATAGAAACTAGTAATGAATGAAAAATAGTAAAATTAACCGTTAAAGGTTAGTACTATTAGTGGACCAGCAGCACGCACAATCATGTGTGCTTACGGACTGTATCCCTTGCAGACTGTATTGATATATATTGATATATAATGTAGGAACCAGAATATTAATAACAGAAAGAAACAACCCTTTTGTGTGAATGAGTGTAAATGGGGGAGGAAGGTATTTTGGGTTGGTGCACTAATTGTAAGTGTATCTTTTGTTTTTTATGTTGATTTAATTAAAAAAATAAATACATAAAAAAACAAAAACGATACCGATAATAAAAAAAACGATACCGATAATTTCCGATATTACATTTTAACGCATTTATCTGCCGATAATATCGTCAGGCGGATATTATCGGACATCTCTAATTATATATCAATATAGATCAATACAGTCCGCAGGGATACAGCCCGTAAGCACACATGATTGTATTTATTTACGAAAAAAAAAATAATAATAATAATAATTTGTTGGTATTGTTGGCACATATATGATTAAGCCTTTATTATTATCCATCCATTCATCCATCCATTTACTACTTGTCCCTTCTGGGGTTGCGGGGGGTGCTGGAGCCTATCTCAGCTGCATTTGGGCGGTAGGCGGGGTACACCCTGGACAAGTCGCCACCTCATCGCAGGGCCAACACAGAGAGACAGACAACATTCACACTCACATTCACACACTAGGGCCAATTTAGTGTTGCCCATCAACCTATCCCCAGGTGCATGTCTTTGGAGGTGGGAGGAAGCCGGAGTACCCGGAGAACATGCAAACTCCACATAGGAAGATCCCAGGATCGAACCCAGGACCTTCTTATTGCGAGGCACACGCACTAACCCCTTTATTATTATCTGCTCATTTATTGGTGGATTTTTCATTATCATAATTATCGATGTGATGTTAAAATGGCCATAATCAGTCAGTAATTATTGGCCCCCGATAATATCGTGCATCCCAACTTACATCACTCTCTCGTGGTCAACACGACCCAGTAGAATGTTGGAAATTTGGCGTCTTTTAGCAGCATTTTATATCTTAATTCAACTATGTCCATGTTGACGGAACAATCCCGAGTAAAATGTTGTGGACAAATTAAGGTTGTCACGATATAATAATTTCAGTTGTGGCTATGAATACATATGAATGTCCACCATTCTCGATATTTATTAAAACATACTTTAGACAAAAAAAAACAACTGAATCCATGTGCTTTTCAATTCACTACTATATTAAAAATGTTTTCAAAGTGTCAAGTATTTTCAGATCATTGTGTTTCAACATATTTTGCACAGAATTTAAATTGCAGTATCAGCTGCCAAGGGATAACTATACATTCAAAAAAGGACAGTACTCTTCTATATGACCTTCAGTATATCAACACAAGTAATACTTTGCTTATAAATATGATTTGTATAGCAAGAGCAGTCAGCTAATTTACATTCTAAAAAGAACAACGTGGCCTATAAGGCACACTTAAAATCCTTTTTTTCCCCTCAAAACTCAGCAGTGCGCATTATAACCCGGTGCGCCTAATAATTTGGAATAGTTCTGGTTGAGCATACCCACCTCGAAGCTATTTTATTTAGTACATGGTGTAATGATAAGCGTGACCAGTAGATGGGAGTCAAAAATAAGAGATACGTGTAGACTGCACTATGATGGGTCTCAAGTAAACAACATCAACATTTTAAACGTTCCATTGAAAATAGAGAACATTACACACGGCGCTCTAAAATCTATCAAAATGTTTTAGTACGACTTTGGTAAGCTATGAAGCCGCACCGCTTGATGGATTCTCGATGGATTGTATTATTATGGTGTGTGTGTATAAGGTAAAACATAATATCTGGCATTTTGTTTTGCAATATTATGCAAAAGCAACTTTTCTTACCTTCTGGTACCTGCTGATCTGTATTTGGTATCTGCATAAATCCTGAAAAATTGTGCGCATCAACCCTTGTCGTCCGTAGTTGACAAGCTTCTTCTTTTTCTCTATCTTCTTGTTATGGGACATTCATCCTCCGCTGTTGCCATTTCTAATATAAAGTAGTGTAAAGTTCAAATTTATGTCTGTCAGTAAACTCGCCATGAAAGTGCTAAAACATACCGGTGTAGTGAGTTTTAAATTATTCACCCAAGGAACTTTAGTTATTAGAGTTCCGGTTGGACGGTTTTTCACGGGACACATTTCCCGTGTGGTTGTTTCTGTATGAGAAGATGCTGCTCCATTATTGATTTAAGTAAAGTCTGAATGTCATTAAAACAGTTAGCTCCATCTTTTGACACTTCTTCCACTCCCGTCCTTGCACGCTACACCGCTACAACAAGATGACGGGGAGAAGACGCTGTCGAAGATGAGCCACGTAAATAAGACCGCCCACAAAACAACTGTCAGAAAGCGGCTTGAAGATGATCTGTAAAACATAATCCTTGCAACATTTTGACCAAAGAACCACCATTACATGTTATGTAGACCACAAGGAAGTGTTTTACATTTAGAAAAAGAAAAAAAAAATATATATATATATATATTACTGTGCAATGTCTTTAATGCGCCCTATAATTCAGTGCGCCTAATATATGAAAAAAGAAAAAAAAATAGACAATTCAGCGGCGGTGCACCTTATAATCCGGTGCGCCCTATGGTCCGGAAAATACGGTACATAAAAAACAATGTTATTGCCGGTAAAAATCTTTTCTCATGCCCCTACTCACTAAATGAAGCGACAAAGTAGCTAAAGATAATTTTTGCATCACATCTTATTCTCTGATAAAGCAGGCGCGTATGATGTGTGGTGTGAAGTGAAGTAACGCCACACCTACAGTTATGTTAGACCAGTGGTTCTTAAAGGCCCACTGAAACCCACTACTACCGACCACGCAGTCTGATAGTTTATATATCAATGATGAAATCTTAACATTGCCACACTTACTAAAGTGCAATTTAAAATTTTGCGCGAAATATCCTGCTGAAAACGTCTCGATATGATGGCGCCTGCGCGTGACGTCACAGATTGTAGAGGACATTTTGGGACAACATGGTGGCCAGCTATTAAGTCGTCTGTTTTCATCGCAAAATTCCACAGTATTCTGGACATCTGTGTTGGTGAATCTTTTGCAATTTGTTCAATGAACAATGGAGACAGCAAAGAAGAAAGCTGTAGGTGGGAAGCGGTGTATTGTGGCCGACTTCAGCAACACAAACACGGCCGGTGTTTCATTGTTTACATTCCCGGAAGATGACAGTCAAGCTTTACCATTGGCCTGTGGAGAACTGGGACAACAGAGACTCTTACCAGAAGGAGTTTGAGTTGGATGCGCAGACGCGGTACCGTGAGTATGCATGCAGCTGCGGCTTCCAAACATTTGATCGCTTGCCCGTACGTGCGTGCTGCTATGTGCATGTCACGTACGTAACGTTGGGGACTTTGGGGAAATATATGTGCTGTATGAACTTTGGGGAGGTGAACGGTACTTTGGGCTGTGGGATTGAGTGTGTTGTGCAGGTGTTTGAGTTGTATTGGCAGGTTATATGGACGGGAGGTGGGAGGTGTTTGTTATGCGGTATCAATTTGTGGCATATTAAATATAAGCCTGGTTGTGTTGTGGCTAATAGAGTCTTGTGTTTATTTACTGTTTTAGTCATTCCCAGCTGAATATCAGGTCCCACTTGCCTCTCACACCTACTTCCGGTACAGGCAAGGCTTTTTTATCAGCGACCAAAAGTTGCAAACTTTATCGTCGATGTTCTCTACTAAATCCTTTCAGCAAAAATGTGGCAATATCGCGAAATGATCAAGTATGACACATTGAATGGACCTGTTATCCCCGTTTAAGTAAGAAAATCGCATTTCAGTAGGCCTTTAACCTTATTGGAAGTAGCGAACCCCACCAATTTCATATGCGCATTCACCAAACCCTTTAGTGAAAAAATAAATAAATACAAAATTCTAATTCAAGACAAAGTTATATGTTTTTTTTACTGGTGCACAAAATGAACCGTGCATGAACATCCCCTTGTTCAAAGAACAAAACCAACACATGAACTCACTACAAATTACACATCTGCAAATCGGATGGAAAATTAGAGGTAACATTGTTTGGGGGTATCCATAATACGGCAATAGGGAGAGGTTTTTATTTACACGATGAGTCGGGTGTGTCTTGACCTCCGGGGCGCAGGCTCCGCCGTACCCCTGAGGCCGGCTCACCGAACCCCTAGGGTTCGATCGAACCCAGGTTAAGAACCACTGTGCTAGACTGATACACTTCCATTATCATTTATTTATGAGACAGGGTGAACCGGAAACGCCAAATCCTTTCGCATACAGTAGATATAAGTCTAAAGTTGTTAAACTTAAACTAAATAACCTATGTAATAACCTTTATAATAACAAAAATAATAATAGGAAAAACAATAAGAATGATAAGAAAGCTATAGGTATTTGATTTATAAATTAGGGGTGGTAGTACTTTTTTGGAGATGGAAAACCTAACCGTTATGTATTGTTTGAATTGTTTTATGTGTTTTTATTGTGAAGTATTTGTTTCTAATTATGTACTGTACAGTAATGTTATTAGATTTCCATTTTTTTTTTTTTTTTTTGCTTTCCGCGACTCCGAGAGAGACAAGCGGTAGACAATGGATTCGATGGATGGATGTTTTTAACATGTCTAAAATAAACTACTACGGTACTGCTACTAAACCAACCTTATTGCTTATCTACATGACCATATAGCATTGCTTTCTTTGACTTCGTTTTTACGAGGTTACACAATTGATGTCTTCACAAGGTCAGGATAACACAGACTGACTTGCATTTTCTTATCGCTGTTGTGTGATATCAATCTCTCGATGCATTGGTGTGACTGAATCTCAGACATCTCTGCATTAGCATGTGTCCTCATCGTATCTTTACCTTAGTCGGATGAATAATTCTTCACCGCTCAAGTACGGTAACTTTTACACTTTTATTCAGAGGAATAAAGTCACGGGCTGCTGAGCGTGTGTCTTTTCCATCTCCTCATCTTCTTTGACCTTGTTTCTCTTTCTGTTCATGCCGCCCTTTTTTCATGAAGTTATCAAGCGCTTCTTGACAGTTTTTATAGTTTGAAACAGTACATTTTTAAACTAGATATTTTAATTCAACAAATGCCAACAAATGGCATTGCAGCAGTCAAGCTGATGCTGGTTCCTAATCAAAAGATGTTTGATAACTCGCTCAATTTAATTTAGATGTAAATAATACACATTCAAAAGTTGAAATTGTAATATTCGTACTGCACGTCTTTGTCTACGTATCTTGATATGATCTTGATATTCAAATAAAGAACAGCGCCCATCTGGTCTGTTATTTTTTCCATCTGGTCTGTAATTTGTGTGGCATAGTCCTAGAAGTGCTCAGAAATTTACCAGAGGTTTCGTCCAATGAGGGAAAAAAGTCATTCCCTCCATAATTTTGCTGTCTTTTTTTGTCATTGATGCAGCCTACAATGCCTGAATTTGTAGCAGCTTTTTCAGAAAGTTGTGGCAAAAGTTGTGATGTTTTGAGATTTTTTTTTTTAAATTAAATTAAATCAACTTGTGATTTCATGACTTTGTTTCCAATTGTTTAAAGGAAAACTGATTTTCTTTTCGGGGCGGGGGGATTTTTCCTATCATTCATAATCCTTATGTAAGACAAGAACACCTTTTTTTTAAATTTTTTTTTTTTTTTTAATTTTTTTTTTTTTAATGCATTCTAACCAGTAAATAAATGTGATCAAAAGTCCGCTTACAATGGAGCCTATGGGAGTCGCTCTATTCTGCCATTAAACAATACCTCTGCTAAGATATTATTTACACACTGTAAGTATTTTTCGGACGATAAGTCACAGTTTTTTTCATAATTTGGCCGGGGTGCGACTTATACTCAGGAGCAACTTATGTGTGAAATTATTAACACATTACTGTAAAATATCAAATAATATTATTTAGCTCATTCACGTAAGAGACTAGACGTACAAGATTTCATGGGATTTAGCGATTAGGAGTGACAGATTGTTTGGTAAACGTATAGCATGTTCTATATGTTATAGTTATTTGAATGACTCTTACCATAATATGTTACGTTAACATACCAGGCACGTTCTCAGTTGTGTTACGATCCGCTGCCCGGATCATAGTTTGTTTGTTTAAGTCACATGTGTTTTCAGCACCTTGAGTTTCGTTTATTTCTGTTGCCATGACGGCAGATTGTATACACCTGCCTCTGGTTAGTGTCCGGGACGCGCACCTGTTGCCCGGGCGCTAATCAGAGGGCTATTTAGTCTTTGGTCTGGCCTCACTCGGTCTGGCTTCCTAGTTTGTTCCCATACAACTGTTAACGACTACTTAGATTTCATGCTATGCTATTTGTTCCTGCTAGCTCCCACGCTAGTCCTTTTGTTTTGCCTTTTGTGCTACGTGCATGTCTTTTGTTTATTCATCATATGATTTATATTTAAAATAAATAATTTTCCTACCTGCAAGCTGTGTCCGAAGCCGTCTGCATCCCTGGGAGAACACACCCGCATCACCATGCGACCACGTCGTTTCAGTAGGAAGCCAGCAGAAGACAATTCTCCCGCACCGGCCATCGAGGAGTTCGACGAAGGTACGTGGGAGGTGTTGCGAGCGATGGAGGCGGAAACTCTTCGCTATTCCCCCTCGGAGCGCCAGGACCTGATATGGGGTCCCAACGGAAAGCTGGTCCCTATCCACTCCGTTTGGCCCGAGGACATCGCCACACCCCCGCAGTACGGGACGCGTCAGCGAAGACGGAAGCCGGCCAGAAGGTCTTTCCCTCGCCGCCAAGACGCGCCGCTCCTGCAAACTCCTCCCCCGGACCGAAGCAAGCTATATGCAGCTCAAACTTCCCCTCCTCAGATGTTTGGCAACCCCATCGACCACTTTGCCAAACAGTTCTCCGATTGGGCTGTAAGTCACATGGACAGTTGCAACAGTAATGTCATGTCATTGGCGCCTCCCGAAGAGGTAACTCCGCCCACTTCTGATGACATCATTGAACAAGATTTTTTTTTTCCATCTTCTAATTCTTTCTGTCAGCCAATACCAAATGACTTTCATTGTAAGATAAGACATTATCAGGACATTTTTATTAAGTGTAAGTCTAGTCAGTCACATTCTGATTTTCAGACTCCACCTCCAGTGACTTTGGTTCCGCCCCCAGTGACTATTGCTCCGCCCACTGCACATATTTTTTCCCCCTGTGCTCCCACCCAATCTCAAGTGGGGGATGATAATAGTCAATTTGGACAATTTGAAGAAGAGTATACCCCCCTCCATAGCTCCCCCCACCCACCCTTGAAGACAGTTCCAAACCGCAAAGAGCGCGTCTGGTATCCGCGTCTTGAGGGGGGGGCTAGTACTGGGAACTGTGCTAGTGCGGTGGCACAACTTTGGCGTGCTAAGCCGCAACCTCCTGCACGGCCACCGCCACCAGTTTTTCGGCGTGCTAAGCCGCAACCTCCTGCACGGCCACCGCCACCAGTTTTTCGGCGTACTAAGCCGCAACCCCCTGCACGGCCACCGCCACCAGTCTTTCGGCGTGCTAAACCGCAACCTCCTGCAAGGCCACCGCCACCAGTCTTCCGGCGTGCTAAACCGCAACCTCCTGCACGGCCACCGCCACCAGTCCTTCGTCCTGCTAAGCCACAACCGCCAGCTAGGCCACCTCCAGCTGCACCTCGGCTAGCACCTGTTCCTGCACCTCGGCTGACACACCAAGCTTCGTCTCCTGTACCTCCACCACGCCAAGCTCCACCATGCCAAGCTCCAAGGCTGGTTCCCACACCAGCGCTGGCTCCAAGGCTGGTTCCCACACCAGCGCCGGCTCCAAGGCTGGTTCCCACACCAGCGCCGGCTCCAAGGCTGGTTCCCACACCAGCGCCGGCTCCAAGGCTGGTTCCCACACCAGCGCCGGCTCCAAGGCTGGTTCCCACACCAGCGCCGGCTCCAAGGCTGGTTCCCACACCAGCGCCGGCTCCACGGCTGGTTCCCACACCAGCGTCGGCTCCACGGCTGGTACCCACACCAGCGCCGGCTCCACGGCTGGTACCCACACCAGCGCCGGCTCCACGGCTGGTACCCACACCAGCGCCGGCTCCACGGCTGGTACCCACACCAGCGCCGGCTCCACGGCTGGTACCAGAACCTGCACCTGCTCCACGGCTGGTACCAGAACCTGCACCTGCCTCCACGGCGACGACGTCTCCTCCTGCCTCCACGGCGACGACGTCTCCTCCTGCCTCCACGGCGACGACGACTCCTCCTGCTTCCACGGCGACGTCTGCTCTCTCCTCGTCTCCGGTGGGCTTTTCCAGGACGCCGCCACCTTCCTCGCCCTCATCGTCGTCTCAGCGACCTCGAGTGGTCTGGCTGCGCAAGCGGCGCTCTCTGAGGTTTCTGTATGGACACCTGTGGCGCAAACAGCAGCGACACCCGAGACATAGACTTAGAACTCTGCGGCTGCTGAACTTCTGGCGCCACTCACGCCCACCTTCTCGGCAGCCACGAATGTGGCCTTTCCGTGGTCGCCCGCCTCGCCTGCGGCAGCGGCGTTCCACTCGCCGCCGCCACCTGACTCTTCCCCGGTGGATTCGGGGACACGTGGCCTGGCGACCCACCACCAAATCCTCCCTCCACCCTCCCTGGACTCTTGAACTGTTTCTTGTTTTTTGGGTTTTAGTTTTATTTCATGTCAAGGGACATCTGGAATCTGTCCTTTAAGGGGCGGGTACTGTTACGATCCGCTGCCCGGATCATAGCTTGTTTGTTTGAGTCACATGTGTTTTCAGCACCTTGAGTTTCGTTTATTTCTGTTGCCATGACGGCAGATTGTATACACCTGCCTCTGGTTAGTGTCCGGGACGCGCACCTGTTGCCCGGGCGCTAATCAGAGGGTGTCCGGGACGCGCACCTGTTGCCCGGGCGCTAATCAGAGGGCTATTTAGTCTTTGGTCTGGCCTCACTCGGTCTGGCTTCCTAGTTTGTTCCCATACAACTGTTAACGACTACTTAGATTTCATGCTATGCTATTTTTTCCTGCTAGCTCCCACGCTAGTCCTTTTGTTTTGCCTTTTGTGCTACGTGCATGTCTTTTGTTTATTCATCATATGATTTATATTTAAAATAAATCATTTTCCTACCTGCAAGCTGTGTCCGAAGCCGTCTGCATCCCTGGGAGAACACACCCGCATCACCATGCGACCACGTCGTTTCAAGTTGGTTATTTATGCGTCATATAACGTACACTTATTCAGCCTGTTGTTCACTATTCTTTATTTTAAATTGCCTTTTAAATGTCTATTCTTGGTGTTGGATTTTATCAAATACATTTCCCCAAAAAATGTGACTTATACTCCAGTGCGACTTATATATGTTTTTTTCCTTCTTTATTATGCATTTTCGGCAGGTGCGACTTATACTCCGGTGCGACTTATACTCAGAAAAATACGGTATATATGTAATGTAGTAACAGTAGCACATTTATAATAAGATATAATATTATCGTATTTTGCTCATTTAAGCATACGTGGCGCATTAATTTCAAACGCAGCACGAATTTAGCTTTTTTCTTCACTTTTCACTGCAGACTTTATGAGTGCCGACAAACATCAGTTACTGTGCAATGTCTGCTGTCATTAGGATGCCGACTAAAAGGATGTTCCCGTTTAGATGAAGAATGACTCATAATCCTCATGAACGGTTAGAAATATAGGTGGGTGCAAACCAGCGTTTCTTGCGTGTTTTTCTCGCCATTTCCGGGTCAAAATTGTCTGTCAAAACTGAAACACTTGTCAACTTGGATTACGTCCTCATCCTTCTACTATCAAGGTGAGAAGCATTATTCAGAGAATAAAAATAGAATCAACTTCCACGAGCTCCGACGCGAGAAAGCCACTCACTAGCCAATGATGTCAACATAGCCATAACGTAGGTATGTTGCTATAAACCATTTGTCTGCGTTAGCGCTTATAATAACAATATAACTATTCAAGTCCCGAAATGTTTATTCTGTTTTATGGGTGGAATACAGGACATTCCATTGGCTCCATAGTAAGCAGACTTTATTTACGTGTATTTAAGAGTTAGAATGCATAAACATTTTTTTTAAAACACATCCGTCGTCTTGTCTTTCATAATGATTGTGAACGATAAGAACAATTCCAAAAAAAGAGCATTCCCCTTTAAGCTTTCCTTGTAAGTGTAACCTAAAAAAGCACAGGCTTTCAACAAAAATGTAAAAACCAATACTGCATTAATGTTTTACTACTGTAATTTTATAGCACACCGACCTAAAAGTAGACTCAAAAAGGCAGTAAAAGAACATACTCAGAGCACATTGTCAAATGACTGTACTTTTTAAATTAATTATAACAAATAACAGTAATAATTACAATCATAGAAATAAACACCACCAAAAGCTTCTTTATTGTCAGCTGTCTGCTCGGTCGTCCACAAGTTGCAGACATTCACCGCGTATGTTTTACACTTGAAAATTGCTTGTACCGTATTTCCTTGAATTAGCTCCGGGGCGGTAAATAAATTAAAACCTCTTCTCACTTCGCTTACCAAAGGCATGCGGTAAATTTAGGCCTGCGCTTATCAATTTAAAACCTCTTCTCACTCCGGCGCTTACCAAAGGCATGCGGTAAATTTAGGCCTGCACTTATAAATTTGAGTGTGATGTAAGGATACCATCATGAAAAGCACATTTAATAAAAAAAACGTTATTATGGTCTTACCTTTACTTATAAATGAAGTCCATGTGCCGCTCCTTCTGAACAAAAGCATCAATAACTTGTTTATAGAAGTCTTCCTTATCTTTCTTCAGTTTTAAAAGTCTCTCTGTCTCGATGAAGATCTTCCTTTAATTATTACCTCCTGCTTCGATTGAAAGTCCAGTTTAGAAAACTGTTGTTGTCACTTCTTCTGCAGCCGAGTAGTCGCAAGAATGATCCCTGGGATCACTAGCGCCCTCTACCGCCATGAGGCGGGAGTCATTTAATGACTCATATTTGACACACGCAGCTATATTAATAACACATTTTTACTGTTCTTTTTAGCATATTCAATAGCTTGGACCTTAAATCCTACTGAATAGCTCTTTATCTTCTTCCCTTTATGCGATTTTAAATTATTGAAATTAGCCTCCATTTTGGAAAATTATGCCTTGAAAGGTGAAGTGTCACTCGTGACGTGACGAGTTTGACCCGGCGGTAAAACGAGGCATATGCTAATTATTCTGCGAAACGAGTTTGACCCGGCGGTAAAACGAGGCATGCGCTAATTATTTTGCTAAACAAGTTTGACCCGGCAGTAATTCTAAGCATGCGCTAATTCTAAGCATGCGCTAATTATTTTTCGAAACGAGTTTGACCCGGCGGTAAAACGAGGCATGCGGATAATATATACCCGGCGGCAATTCAAGGAAACGCGGTATATCTTAAACAACATATTTACCACCGCACGTTAAAAACATTTATAAACTGCGACGAGCGACCTGTAGCTCTTATTTTTGTTGATAATTGAGAGACAATGAGAGATTATCATCGCACTTCAACATATCTGCCATTTAAATACTGCCTTTTTGCTATGTCAGCATTGCAAATGAAAATAGGTTCTTAACTGTCTTACCCGGGTTGAATATATGTTAAGTAAATATACAAATACATGTCAATTAGCAATTACTATCAGGAAATTAGGAATTAATAAATGTTTATATACTACCGTATTTTCTGGACCATACGGCGCACGAGATTATAAGGCGCATTGCCGATGAGCAGGTCTAGTCAGGTTTATTTTCATACAAAAGGCGCACCGGATTATAGGGCGCATTAAATGGGTCTTAGTATTCTATTCATATTAGAAATGGCAACAGCGGAGGATGAATGTCTTAGAAGACAGAGAAAAAAAAAGAAGCTTATCGACTACAGTGTCGGACTACAAAGGCGGAGGCGCGCACATTTTCAGGACTTATGCAGATCCCAAATACAGGTCAGTGTCAGAGTTTGTAGGACACGAACCCCAAGATAAAGAGAAGGTGGAAGGCATTGTGCGGGAAAACAAGATTTAATGTTCATAAAATAAAGGAAAAAACACAAACCAGGAACTAGGAACAGGAAACAGGATGCCAGGAAAACAGGAACTGGAAGACGAGGAACAAAAAGACAGCAAGCTACAAACATCTACAATAAATAGCTTACCGCTACCGCTTACAGCTACACTGGCATCGACAAGTAGGAATGACAATAATCCAGCACTGACTGGAGGAGAAGGCAGGTTTAAATAGCAGCTGGCTGATTGACACCAGGTGTGGCCAGGTGCCAATCAGCCACAGCTGAGGGGAAACAGCACTCAGGGAGACAATCAGGAAATGAAGACAAAATAAAAGCACTGACAGAAAACTAAGACAAATGCAGAGAAAAAACTAAAACACAGTCAAACTGTCAGGGACAAGCCTGACAGTCAGAAGGTAAGAAAAGTTGCTTTTGTATAATATTGCGAAACAAAACGGCAGATAATATGTCTTCCTTTATACACACACCATAATAATACTCATATGTTGAAGCACAGTACAATCCATCAAGGGGTGTGGCTTCATAGTTTACCAAAGTCGTACTAAAACATTTTGATAGATTTTTGAGAACTGTGTGTAATGTTCTATATTTTCAATGGAACATATACAATTTTGGTGTTTACTTAAGTCATATTGCAGCCTACACTTATCTCTTATGTGTGACTGCCATCATATTGCAGTCTACAATTATCTCTTATGTGTGACTGCCATCATATTGCAGTCTACACGTATCTCTTATGTGTGACTGCCATTTGCTGGTCACAATTATCATTTCACCATGCACAAAATAAAATAGCTTCGAGGTCGGTAAGCACAACCAACATTATTACGTACATTAGGCGCCCCGGGTTGTAAGGCGCACTGTTGATTTTTTATAAAATGAAAGGATTTTAAGTGCGCCTTATAGTCAGAAAAATACGGTATATTTACCAGGAGGCCTAACGTTGGAGACAGGAACAGGAAGTATGTCTGAGCTACACAGAAGGATAACAATTGTGCGGCTTGATCAATGAATAGTTGATATATTGTGCAGACGAAGCAGGATGTATATCAAGAAACACACATCCGTTTTGATTAGCCAGTTGATGCTCGCACTTGAGCACCATTCAGAAACAAATCTGAATAAAATGAGGCATATTGGTAAAAAATTGCGGCCAAGATGTGGGCTTTGAGCAAATTTGCGTTGCTCTGCAGATTGTATAATTTGCAAAGGTTGGTTGAATTTGCATGAAATAGCCCAAACGAGGCATCGCAAATTACCGGAGGGGCCGATAATTGTTTGTGCTGCTGATGAAGTTTAGTGTAGTTGTTTTGGTTAAGTTAATGTCACACTATAGCAGGGGTCGGGAACCTTTTCGGCTGAGAGAGCCATGAAAGCCAAATATTTTAAAATGTATTTCCGTGAGAGCCATATAATATTCTTTAACACTGAATACAACTAAATGCGTGCATTTTTAAGTAAGACCGATATTTTTAGAGTACCGTATTTTTCGGACTATAAGTCGCAGTTGTTTTTCATAGTTTGGCCGGGGGTGCGACTTATACTCAGGAGCGACTTATGTGTGAAATTATTAACACATTACCGTAAAATATCAAATAATATTATTTAGCTCATTCACGCAAGAGACTAGGCGTATAAGATTTCATGGGATTTAGCGATTAGGAGTGACAGATTGTTTGGTAAACGTATAGCATGTTCTATATGTTATAGTTATTTGAATGACTCTTACCATAATATGTTACCTTAACATACCAGGCACGTTCTCAGTTGGTTATTTATGCGTCATATAACGTACACTTATTCAGCCTGTTGTTCACTATTCTTTATTTATTTTAAATTGCCTTTCAAATGTCTATTCTTGGTGTTGGGTTTTATCAAATACATTTCCCCAAAAAATGCAACTTATACTCCAGTGCGACTTGTATATGTTTTTTTCCTTCTTTATTATGCATTTTCGGCCGGTGTGACTTATACTCCGGAGCGACTTATGCTCTGAAAAATACGGTATAATAAGTCTCTTTTTCTTTTTAATAACAGTTATTCTGAAGGTAACCAATAATAAATAAAATACTTCTTACCATTAATGCGACTTCTGGTGCTGTATGGTTTTGCTGATGACTTTGTAGTCTGGTTGATACGTGGTTATTTTTAACACTGTGATTACCAGCGGAATAATTCATTACTTATCGTGTTAAGCAATGTCAGTTAGGATTTATCTGAGAGCCAGATGCAGTCATCAAAAGAGCCACATCTGGCTCTAGAGCCATAGGTTCCCTACCCCTGCACTATAGAGTTGTAGACAAACACCTTTCAGCAGCAGTGTGCTCCTGCCTTGGTGACGTTAAATTCTGATGAGGTCAAAGCCCCGGAGGATCATGCACTCTCCATCTGTCATCACCGTGTTGGCGTAACACAGCTTCCAGGCTTGATTGCAAGTGCATACTGATATCTTAGCGAGGCTGTTTTTCTCTTCTGGAAAGTCACAGATATAGCTCTCTGATATTCAAGTAGCAAATAATGTATGTTGTTGTCTTTATGTTTTTATGCATTCTGCTCTGGTCAGACCTGAAGTCACATCACAAATTGAGTGCAGTCAAGCATCAACTAAAATGTTTTTGCTGCTACCATTTCAGATTTGCACTTATATTAAACAAAGCGTTTTCTTTTGACGCAAACACACACTGCAAACACAGGTGAGTGCATGAATAACGGATTGCACATTGTGTGTGTGTGTGAGTTTTTGTGTGTTACTAGCAATGTTTGGAGTAATACAACGTGCAAATGCGACTAATGCACACACTTAGAATACAACTGGTTCTGAAAAAAAAACAGTTTTCAATTCGCATCCCTAGTTAAATACCTGAGTTTTGTCAATCAAATTGTTAAAAGAAGAAATAAATATTGAGTCAATGTGTTAAGGTCGTAGATACGTACGCTAGCACATTGTAGCAGCCAATAGACATTAGCACCATCTAAGACAGGGGTTCGAAAACATTTTTACCTCAGGGCCCAACTTTTATACTACAGTGGGACCCGGAGCTCACTCATATATTAGGATTGGATTAGATTATTTTTATTTATTTATTTGTACCCACAGGTAAATTTGGCTCGCAGTGAGAAACAAAACAGTATGATAAATAAATACAAGTAAAAAACCCCACCAAAAACCAAACAGTAAAACAGCTACACAAATTGTCTCATCCCCATCATCATTCAATGCAGCCTCATAACATGCATTTAGTATGTTAAGTGGCTACTCTCAAAGTGCACGCCATAAAATGCATAAGATAATGTATCTGTGTCATCATCATCAACATCAGTATAATCATCAGCATCATCGTCACCAATATCAACATAATTATCAACATCAGCAAAGTCATTATCAACATCAGCATCATAATCATCACCACAACCATCATCAAAGGATCACCTAGTTCTATTAAGATGTATTATGGCTGCAGGCACAGGACTGTGTCTTTTAGTTTTGATCCTGGGTACTGTGTACCTGCAGCCAGATGGGAGGAGCAGGAAGTCACTGTGCAGGGGGTGAGACCTGTCCCTTAAAGGCCTACTGAAATGATTTTTTTTTAAATTTAAACGGGGATAGCAGATCCATTCTATGTGTCATACTTGATCATTTCGCGATATTGCCATATTTTTGCTGAAAGGATTTAGTAGAGAACATCGACGATAAAAAAAAAAAGCCTTGCCTGTACCGGAAGTAGCGTGACGTCACAAGTTGAAAGTCTCCTCACATTTCCCCATTGTTTACGAGAGCGATTCGGACCAAGAAAGCGACGATTACCCCATTAATTTGAGCGAGGATGAAAGATTTGTGGATGAGGAACGTGAGAGTGAAGGACTAGAGGGCAGTGCAGGACATATCTTTTTTCGCTCTGACCGTAACTTAGGTACAAGGGCTCATTGGATTCCACACTTTCTCCTTTTTCTATTGTGGATCACGGATCTGTATTTTAAACCACCTCAGATACTATATCCTCTTAAAAATGAGAGTCGAGAACGCGAAATGGACATTCACAGTGACTTTTATCCCCACGACAATACATTGGTGAAGCACTTTAGCTACGGAGCTAACGTGATCTCATCGGGCTTAACTGCAGATAGAAACAAAAGAAATAAACCCCTGACTGGAAGGATAGACAGAAAATCAACAATACTATTAAACCATGGACCTGTAACTACACGGTTAATGCTTTCCAGCCTGGCGAAGCTTAACAATGCTGTTGCTAACGACACCATTGAAGCTAACTTAGCTACGGGATCTCACAGAGCTATGATAAAAACATTAGCTATCCACCTACGCCAACCCTCATCTGCTCATCAACACCCGTGCTCACCTGCGTTCCAGCGATCGACGGCGCGACGAAGGACTTCACCCGATCATCGATGCGGTCGGCAGCTAGCGTCGGATAGCGCGTCTGCTAGCCAACTCAAAGTCCTCCTGGTTGTGTTGCTGTAGCCGCCGCTAATACCTGATCCCGCCTACAGCTTTCTTCTTTGCAGTCTTCTTTGTTCATTAAACAAATTGCAAAAGATTCACCAACACAGATGTCCAGAATACTGTGGAATTTTGCGATGAAAACTGAGCTGTTTGCATTGGATACAATGGTGTCCCAATACTTCCGGTTCAACCATCGACGTCACGCGCAAACGTCATCATACCTAGACGTTTTCAAGCGGAAGTTTCCCGGGAAATTTAAAATTGCACTTTATAAGTTAACCCGGCCGTATTGGCATGTGTTGCAATGTTAAGATTTCATCATTGATATATAAACTATCAGACTGCGTGGTCGGTAGTAGTGGGTTTCAGTAGGCCTTTAAGATGGAACCAGTGAGCCGCTGCAACTGTTTTATATACAGGGCTTCTGGGTTTGGCTGAGTCTCACCGATAGTCTTGCTGGCCCATTTGACAACCTGGCTCAATGACTTCCTGCTCTTTAAAGACAGGTTGCCAAACCATGCCACCATACAAAACGAAAGGCTGAATGAGCAGGTATCGGACACCTCGGTCTCCTTGGACGTATCCATGCGGACTGGAGACTGGCTGAGAGTTGGTGGGCGGCCGGGGGCAGAGTCGGATCTCTTCGTTGCTTTGTTGGGTCTGCTCCTGTTTCTGGCCATGCTCCCCCGACCCCAGCAGACAATGACGTGGAACACCGCAGAGGCCACCACAGTGTATATGTTAAAAGTGTCTGGTTGCATCAGCTCTGCTCTTTTAATGTCTTTATGTCATTTGTGATCTTTGATGTTTCCCTCTTACACACATGTTTATGTGTGCTATGGCTATGACGTTTTTTTCCCCTTGGCCTCAGTCTGGACCCACTCTCCAGGGGCCCAGGCTTAGACTGAATTTTTTTTTTCTAACCCTGAATGGACCGACTCAATAAAAGCACGGTAGAACAGCTCCATCAGTGATGAGTCTACATGAAAGTTTGACACTTTCCTTAAACAGAAAATACACTGGTGTCCCTTCTGACACACAGCTTCACAATTTTCATCAAAGGTTAGTTTAGTGTCTACGATTGTTCCCAGATATTTGTAAGATTGTACAAGTTCAAACAGTCTGACCTTTGATGTATGTGACTTCTTGTGGATAGGCTTGCTTCCTAAAATCAATAATCATATCCTTAGTCTTTTTCATGTTTACAAACCCCGTTTCCATATGAGTTGGGAAATTGTGTTAGATGTAAATATAAACGGAATACAATGATTTGCTAATCATTTTCAACCCATTTTCAATTGAATGCACTACAAAGACAACATATTTGATGTTCAAACTCATAAACTTGATTTTTTTTTTTTGCAAATAATAATTAACTTAGAATTTCATGGCTGCAACACGTGCCAAAGTAGTTGGGAAAGGGCATGTTCACCACTGTGTTACATCACCTTTTCTTTTAACAACACTCAATAAAGGATTGGGAACTGAGGAAACTAATTGTTGAAGCTTTGAAAGTGGAATTCTTTCCCATTCTTGCTTTATGTAGAGCTTCAGTCGTTCAACAGTCCGGGGTCTCCGCTGTCGTATTTTACGCTTCATAATGCGCCACACATTTTCGATGGGAGACAGGTCTGGACTGCAGGCTGGACCAGGAAAGTACCCGCACTCTTTTTTTTACGAAGCCACGCTATTGTAACACGTGCTGAATGTGGCTTGGCATTGTCTTGCTGAAATAAGCAGGGGCGTCCATGAAAAAGACGGCGCTTAGATGGCAGCATATGTTGTTCCAAAACCTGTATGTACTTTTCAGCATTAATGGTGCCTTTGTTTCAGGTCTCACAGGCGTGTGAGTTCAGTAGACAAAAGGTTGTGTTCATAGTCTAACCCCTGGAAAACACAGGCAATGTTTAAGAAAAGTGAAGACACGAACAATCCTTGAAGCTTCCCAAGTTTCCTCTTTTTATTACACATTATATATATTTCCTATAATCCACAATAACAATATAATTATTATTCTCTAAATTCAATATTACATTCTCAAAACATTTCTTCTCCATAGCACAATAGCAATTATAATGGTATATACTTCTGTATATTCACATTTCTATATATTGTTGTTACAGAAACATCTTGAGTAATAGACTCTTTCACAAATGGGGAAGTATCATTTAGACATGAAATGTCCTTGCGAAATATACTTGGAGTGAAACAAAATGTATCCACATCACTCAGTTCATTATCTATTTACAAATATAAGAAACAACAATAACATGTTTACACAGATAATAACTAACTAATTACTAACCTGGAAAACACAGGCAATGTTTAAGAAGAGTGAAGACAGGAACAATCCTTGAAGCTTCCCAAGTTTCCTCTGAGGGGAGGGGGGAGGAAATACCCACACCTAAAAAGGGACCTACGGGCAACTACTTCACTACACATTACTTCCGCTCTTCATTTCTGTCTTTACACTAACATGGATGAAAAACGGCTATAACCTTTGTCAATAAAAAGTGATTGACAAAAAACATATATATCTCACATTGTAAAGGCATCACACACTTCCCGACAAACAGAAGTGGCTCCTGACACTTAAGAATAACAAAATCATAAACTCATCTTGCACAATCTAATGCATTTTTCTTTCATTGGAACAATTCGTTTTTATCAACCTCAAATATCACAACACTCATGAATTGTTTCCAACAGATGTGTACAACTGTGAGTGTTTTAAATGTCAATAACAGGTAGCAGAGTGTGTGGCAGGTAAGTACAGATATGGGTTTATAATCGGATGGTGGAATGGATAGGGATAAGCTGGAACGTGTTGCATTTGAGTGTACTGTGTTGGATATGTTTCAACTGCGCTAATGGTAGGGCGTAACTGATAGGTTGGTTGGCCAAGAGATGGGTACGTGAACACATGGCCTGGTCTTCGCTCTCGAGTTGATTGTCTCAGTGGTCTAGGGCTGTCTCGTATTAAATTTACTTGGTCCTTATTAACATCTTGCACATTCAATGGCATGGGTTCTAGCCCTTGGTCAGGTCCACTCACATGCAATATCTCTTGTCTCTCAACAGAGTTTTTTATGTCACTGTCACGGTCCGGATGAGATTCTTGTCCTGGCTCAGCTGCCCTTGTAAGCTCTGGCTGATCTGGGGTCTCCCGTGTTATAAGGTGGTCGTGGAATTTGCTCTTTCTGTTCTGGTGTACTGTAGGGACCCGGAGCCAATATTGACAAGGATTTTGATCCTCATCACTGTCATCATCTGAACCACCGTCTGACCTTTGTGCCTGTTCAATGTTCTGTGTGTGTGTTTGGCTTCTTTTAAGTTTCTTCTGCGATTGGGCTGTTTTATCAGGTAAACTTTGAGGGGTCTCAACTGGCAAGTCATTAACTTGTAATAACAAGTTTCTATGTAGTGTGCGGGTGTAGCAGCATCCAGATTCTGGGATCACTTTGTAGACAGGGTTGTGCCCTACTTGTTCTTTTACCACATAGATTTTCTATTCCCAGTAAGGTCTCAGTTTACCAGGTCCGCCTCTTTGACTCAGATTGCGGACAAGGACTCTGTCTCCGACTTGAAGAGTCACTCCTCGGCATCTCTTATCATAATGTTCCTTTCCCTTTGCGCTTGATTGTTGGCTGTTTGAATTAGCAATCCGGTATGCCTCACTCATCTTTCTAGCCCATTTCTCAACATATCCTTTTGGACTGTCAACTCCTTCATGCAGGCCATGCCCATCCTCAGCTCTTCATCTGAGCAGAACGCCACCAGGTCTTCCTTCTCATCTCTATAGAAAATTTTGAAGGCGGTGTTCTCTATATTGAAGAACAGACAGGAATCCGTCACCGCCTCGTCATCGCCCAGCAAGGAAGCTTTCACTACCACCGTCTTCGCCATCTTGCTTCTTCTTCCTTTTCTTTAAACTCTCCTCTGGCCGCCGCTCTCCCTCCTCTGACGTCTTCCTCTTTGGTTTCTCCTCCACCTGCTCCATGACGGCCCACACCTCATCTTCCTCCTCCTCCTCTTCTACTTCCTGGGAGGCGTCGTCCACGGCGTCCTCCAGGGGGCGGCAGGCGAGGAGGAAGCAGTTGAGGCGTGACTTGAGGTAGACCTTGTGTTGCACCTTGCGATCCTCCAGGCTGTGGATGCGCAGGAAGCGGTCCAGACCGCAGGACGCCACAAGGGCTGAAAGGCGTGGCACTGCAGGGCGCGCACGCCCCCCGCCAGACCCTTCAGGCAGCCCCGGACCAAACCTTTCCTCAGGTCCAGCACGGCGATCTGACCGTGAGTGTTGCCCACCACCACTGAGCCCCCGGCGGCCGGAAGAGACAGCACGGTCAGCGGGTACTCCTCGAACTTGGCTTCCATGACAGGGCGACGCTGAGGTGAGGAGGGGTCGTACACGTGGACCTGATGGTAGCCCGTGCAGGTGACCACCTTATCGGACCCGGGGATAAAGGCAATGTCCTTGACCCAGTGCGGCTGCTGTAGGGCCAACCAGTCGTCCCGCAGGTTCTTGGCGGTGAACACCGGCTTGTGGGGCGTCTCCAGGTCCCAGATTTTCAGACATGTGTTCTTTCCGCCAGTGGCCACCTTGTGCCGGTGACTCGGGTTCTGCCTCATGCGGCACACTTCGGTACCCACGCTGAGGCTTAAGGCAGGCTCGCCGCTCTCCTCCTTCCACACTCGCAGCGCGCCACTGTCCGTGCATGTTGCCAGCGAGGTGTCGTTAAGCTGCCCTCGCCGGGTCCCCGCAGCGGCGAGCGTCGGTGAAGACACCCTTCTCCACGCTGAAGGTCTTGACGGCGCCGTCCACAGAGGCCACCAGGACTTCGGTCTCCGCGGGGTCGGCCCCAGCACAGGCACCACCTGCTCGCGGCTCAAGGTGCTGTTGGAGAAGTTGAAGGCTTTCTTCTGAGACACGCTGACCCCTTCAGGATGCCCATCTCCGAGCCGAGCCACACGGTGCACGGCCGGCTGATGTCCCCCATGTCAGCGGGAGCCTTAACAGCGGCGTTAAGATGATTGTGCTTCTTGTGGAATCCAAACACGCGTCTTCTCCCGGTCACAGGCGTCGCGCGTTGAGAGCAGTTACCCTTTTTATGCCAACCGAAGACCACTGCAGTGTGTATACGTATATAGTTATGTGTTGTAGAGAAATACTCTTATATCTCTATCTCACACAAGGTCATATTATTATCTGTGTAAATATGTTATTGTTGTTTCTTATATTTGTAAATAGATAATGAACTGAGTGATGTGGATACATTTTGTTTCACTCCAAGTATATTTCCCAAGGACATTTCATGTCTAAATTATACTTCCCCATTTGTGAAAGAGTCTTTTACTCAAGATGTTTCTGTAACAATATATAGAAATGTGAATATACAAAAGTATTTACCATTATAATAGCTATTGTGCTATGGCGAAGAAATGTTTTGAGAATAATATTGAATTTAGAGAATAATATTTATATTGTTATTGTGGATTATAGGAAATATATATAATGTTTAATAAAGAGAGTAAACTTGGGAAGCTTTAAGGATTGTTCGTGTCTTCACTCTTCTTAAAGATTGCCTGTGTTTTCCAGGGGTTAGACTATGAATACAACCTTTTGTCTACTGAACTCACACGCCTGTGAGACCTGTAACAAATAGTGGGGGCTCGTCCGGGATCTCTCATCCACTTAAGCGGAGGAGCTGATCCAGAGATATCAGAACCGTAAAACCAGGGTGACTGCAGCCTACAAGGCCAGCAGGTGTCCACAGTGAGCAGGATTCCAGCGTCACAGAGAGAGCCGTGCTGTTTAACCAGGGGCCACCAGCCATCCCGCGAGCACATCTGATTCAACAAGATCACGTTGTAAAACTACTTAACTCTCTACCATGACAGGCGCGCATAAGGAAATGGTGTGGAGTATCAAAAAGAACTTGTTTCGGCTCTCATGTGCCAATCTTCACCAAGTAGCAAGGAGCATTGCAGCCGATGAACAAGACTTTGCTAAGACAAATGTAAGCGATGATGAGGATGCCATGGACTTTATCATCACCCATCTTAAGTCCCCCGCCTTACTAGAACTGGGAGATGAGGTATGGGCAATTTGTTGATGCTGAATGATTTAATCTGTCAGATGATTTCCTGTGTTGCTGCTGATTTACCTGTAAATGTAGACAGTGATGTTGTACATGTTTCGCCTTGCTCCACCCCACTCACTGTAACTACAGGCACTACATTACCATCATCATACCAACATTCCCACAACACAGTCACAAAGCTATATGCTAATAATGCTACTAACATAAGCTGTGACACAACTGCAAAGTCAGTAGGAGAATTTAGCAGTGTATGACGAGTTAGGTGAAAGGCTTAGACAGTATGAGGCTGAAGGTATTGCTCAACCCACTACACCCAACCTTGTAAGACCACAGCAGATGACTGAGAGGTTAGTTCCCTTTAACGACCTCACCTATTTTCAAAGCCGAGAATTTAAAGTACATGGTGGACAAATTGCAGATCATACATCACACATTAGCTACAACAATGTTTGCAAACAAATTAATGAAGGGATCAAAGAGGGTTTTACAGGACCAGAAGTAGTCAGAGGGGTTTTAAGGGTTGTTAAACCAGGCACTTTTTGAGACATGCTTGTAAACAAAGATTAAATTAGCATCCCTGAACTCATGGGCTTCCTAAGGTCCCACCTAGGTGAAAAAGCAACCACCGAAATGTTCCAGGAGCTAATGTGTGCTCGACAAACTGAACATGAGTCACCCCGACAGTTCCTTTATCGCATGATTGGGCTAAAACAAAATTTTTTATTTCAGTCAAGGCAGGCTGGCACAGACGTTTCTTATGATCCAAAGACAATCCAGGAAGTGTTCCTCCACACAATTTACCAGGGGTTTGGAGCCAAATATACTGACCTTCGGCAGAGACTGAGGCCCATCATTTCTAACCATCAAATAAGCGATGAAGAAATCCTCAGCCATGTCATGAAAATCATTAATGATGAAAATGAACACCTTCGTAGACTTGGTCAAACAACCCGTCAGAAAACAATACACACGTAACAGTGCCAAAGTGGATACAGAGGGCCATTGTTATGAACAAGGTAGAGATGCAACTGTAAATAGCACAAACACACAGACACTGGAGCAACTCAGTAACCAAGTCGCCAACCTGACACAACTGGTGACAACACTGATAGATCGGCAAGCGGTTAGCACCCATACCCCCGCACTGCCAATCCGACCACAAGCCCCGTCTAATTTTCTTTCACATCTTCAGTCAATCGACAGCCCCAACAACACCCAGCTCAAAATCCAAGTCAAAGCAAGATAAGGACAGCTTTCTGCTCTAAATGCACTGAACAGAATGTGCCTGAGTGTAACCACTGTTTCACGTGTGGACAAGATGGACACAGAGCAGTGGGGTGTTTGAAGCGGATTAAGTTTCAGTTAAACGAAATGCGGTCTCTGTCGAGGGACAGCCAGAGTCCAATGCACAACTCAAGTCCCCACCAATAAGCTTAGCCACTGAACTCGTAACACAAAGAACTAAACGTGACAGAGGCAAAACATAAATGGTTTCAGGCCATCGTACCCCGATTTCCATAGCACCTTTGGTTGGTAATAAAAGTCTGTTGGATTGCCTAATATGTGGCTATCCCATAAGTGTCCTATTTGATTCAGGCTCCCAGGTGAGCATAATTGATTGTGATTGGGCAGACACACACATTCCTAACTATGCAGTAAGGCCACTTAAGGAACTTATTGAGGAGAACCTGTATGTTTATGCGGTAAATGGACAAGCAATCCCCTATGATGGGTGGGTTGAATTTACTGTTAATCTGGCAGGCAATGATAATCCAAACCTTACTATACAAGTCCCATTCCTAGTCAGCCAGTTGTCGCTATCTCAGCCACTTGTCGGTGCAAATGTGATTGAGGCAATCATCAAAAGATCGGAGTCATCTGGGGATGTAGCCGCCAGGGTTACCAGCCTCCTATGTCGCGCATTTAAGATGGAAGCAGATGAAATAAAAGCCATGGTAAACATTCTCCAGGTTCCCCATGGAGCAAACTGCGACCCAGTCACAGTGAGGGTAGGAAAAGATAACATCTTCATCCCAGCTGGAAAAACTGTACATGTGTCGTGTAGAATACCGTAAAACTTCAACACCTCAGACCCACTAGTCCTGTATGAACCCATGGAGGAAAACACGGCTTTAAGACAGTTCAGTGTAGGAGAGGGTGTTTTAGAGATCTACAACAGTCAACGACCCTACATAAAAATACCTGTTGCCAACCATTCAAAACATGACATATTTTACCAAAGAGAACTGCCATGGGCACTATACAGCACATTGACAAAATTTTAGAGACAGATACACCAGACACCCAGCAGACTGCACAGACAAATGTCAAATATAGTGCAGTTGACGTAAGGACAGTCTCTTCAAACAACCCTGTTGATCTCAACCACCTGAGTGCCGAACAACAAGAACTGGTGAACAAATTACTTTGTGAGGAGTCAGGTGCATTTTCCTGTACTAGTGATGACATCGGTTGCATCCCATCCCTTCAAATGGAGGTCATAGTCAAAGATGACATTCCAGTTCAAAAGTCCTATGCATCAATCCCAAAACCCCTTTACAAAGAAGTAAAAGAGTACCTTCAAGAGTTTTTAGTGAAGGGATGGATTGTTAAGTCCCGGTCTCCTTATGCAGCCCCAGTCATATGTGTAAGAAAAAAAGATGGCACCTGACGGCTATGTATAGACTATAGGCTTCTGAATAATAAAACTGTACCTGACAGACACCCCTTGCCCAGGATCCAGGACCTCACTGACTCCCTGGGAGGTTATAACTGGTTCTCAATTCTCGATCAAGGAAAAGCTTACCATCAGGGCTTCATTGCCGAGTGGTCAAGATATCTGACGGCATTCACAACTCCTTGGGGTCTGTATGAATGGGTCAGGATCCCATTTGGACTATCAAATTCCCCAGCTGCATTCCAAAGGAGCATGGAGGAGATGCTCAGCACCCTCCGAGACGAATGCTGCATCCCCTACCTCGACGATGTGCTGTGTTATGCCAAATCATTTGACGAGCACTTGGAGGTGCTGCGCAAAGTCCTCCGAGCATTACAACGACATGGAGTGAAGTTAAAACCTGAGAAGTGTGAGTTATTTCGCAAAGAGGTCCGGTATGTTGGTCGACTAGTTTCAGCTGAAGGTGTGAGAGTTGATCCCAAAGACCTAGAAGCTGTCTAGGCACTGGCACAAAAGACACCACAGACAGTTGGAGATGTCAGGCAGTTATGGGATTTTTGAGTTACTATCGGACATATGTGCAGGATTTCTCAAGAATAGCAAAACCTTTGTATGACCTGCTCCAGGTGAGGATCGACACCCAACAGCCTCATGCGTCACATGGAAAGAACAAGAGTGCTCAGCAGTCATCTCGAACCCCAGTGAACTGGTGTGAGGATCATCAAAGAGTTCTGGAAAGCCTAATTGACATGCTCACCAAACCCCCAGTACTGGCCTACCCCGATTTTGACAGCGCTTTTATTCTCCACACAGATGCTTCCCAGAAAGGCTTAGGAGCAGTTCTCTATCAGAATCAAAATGGAAAGATGAGGATCATTGGATATGGTTCACGTACATTGACACCAGCAGAGCAGAATTACCATCTACATAGTGGGAAGCT
This sequence comes from Nerophis lumbriciformis, assembly GCF_033978685.3. Lineage (NCBI taxonomy): Eukaryota > Metazoa > Chordata > Actinopteri > Syngnathiformes > Syngnathidae > Nerophis > Nerophis lumbriciformis. The sequence continues at coordinate 45,205,341 of NC_084556.2, forward strand.
TGAGTTTTTAGCCCTGAAGTGGGCAGTATGTGAGAAATGTAGGGATTATCTGTTTTACGCACCCAACTTCACGGTCTACACAGACAACAATCCCTTGACATTTGTGCTTAGCACTGCCAAACTCAATGCTGTGGGTTACCGTTGGGTGGGTCAGCTGGCGGATTTCAAATTTGATATAAAATATAGACCCGGCAGAAGTAACATCGATGCAGACACTTTGTCTCGCTGCCCCTTGGATATTGGATCCTTAATAGATGAGTGTTCCGAAGAACTATCTCAAGAAGCGGTAGGTGCAATATGGGAAGGGAGTCGACGAGGCCAACAAGGGGATGTAGCCTGGGTGGTGGCTCTTAACTTTATATCTGAGGACCAACCCCAAACGGAACTTCTGCCACAGATAAGTCATGACGAGTTGGTCAGAGAACAAAGGGAAGATGCAGCAGTTGGAAAAGTTATGGAACTTAAAGAGAAAGACATGACACTCACACAGGTGGACAAACTTAAAACTGACATAAACATCAGAAAACTGTTACGAGAATGGAATAGACTAGTTATAGAGGATGACCTTCTTTATAGGAAGACTAAAGAAAGAAGAAAACTAGTAATTCCCTCCACCTCTAAGCAGACAGTTCTTGTCCACCTTCACAACCGCATGGGCCATATAGGTGTCGAAAAGGTGCTAAACTTAGCAAGAGCCAGGTTCTACTGGCCTTTCATAAAAAGGGACCTACGGGCAACTACTTCACTACACATTAGTTCCGCTCTTCATTTCTGTCTTTACACTAACATAGATGAAAAACGGCTAAAACCTTTGTCAATAAAAAGTGATTGACAAAAAACATATATATCTCACATTGTGAAGGCATCACACCTTCACAGATGTGTAAGTTACTCATGTTTTGGGCACTAATGCACCCCCATACCATCACAGATGCTGGCTTTTGAACTTTGCGTCGATAACAGTCTGGATGGTTCGCTTCCCCTTTGGTCCGGATGACACGATGTCGAATATTTCCAAAAACTATTTGAAATGTGGACTCGTCAGACCACAGAACACTTTTCCACTTTGCATGAGTCCGTCTTAGATGATCTCGGGCCCAGAGAAGCCGGCGGCGTTTCTGGATGTTGTTGATAAATGGCTTTCGCTTTTTATAGTAGAGCTTTAACTTGCACTTAGATGTAGCGACAAACTGTATTTAGTGACAGTGGTTTTCTGAAGTGTTCCTGAGCCCATGTGGTGATATCCTTTAGAGATTGATGTCGGTTTTTGATACAGTGCCGTCTGAGGGATCGAAGGTCACGGTCATTCAATGTTGGTTTCCGGCCATACCGCTTACGTGGAGTGATTTCTCCAGATTCTCTGAACCTGTTGATGATATTATGGACCGTAGATGTTGAAATCCCTAAATTTCTTGCAATTGCACTTTGAGAAACGTTGTTCTTAAACTGTTTGACTATTTGCTCACGCAGTTGTGGACAAAGGGGTGTACCTCACCCCATCCTTTCTTTTGAAAGACTGAGCATTTTTTGGGAAGCTGTTTTTATACCCAATCATGGCACCCACCTGTTCCCAATTAGCCTGCACACCTGTGGGATGTTCCAAATAAGTGTTTGATGAGCATTCCTCAACTTTATCAGTATTTATTGCCACCTTTCCCAACTTCTTTGTCACGTGTTGGTGGCATCAAATTCTAAAGTTAATGATTATTTGCAAAAAAAAAAAAAAAGTTTATTAGTTTGAACATCAAATATGTTGTCTTTGTAGCATCCACATGATTTGCAAATCATTGTATTCCGTTTATATTTACATCTAACACCATTTCCCAACTCATATGGAAACGGGGTTTGTATTTACAGATGAGACTCCTCACACCACTCTATAAAATGGTTGTCAACCGGACCATGACCTGTCTCACATGCCTGTAACAAAATGATGACGACTGTCGTCTGCATATTTAATAATGGTTCTATCAAACGCACTCTGACACATGTTGGTATACAAGATAAAAAAATACAGGGGACAAAACACAACCATGTGGGGAACCTGTGGAAGAGCAGATTTGGTCAGATAATGCTCCATTAATCCTCACTTTCTGTGTTCTATTAATCAAGGGTCCAACCCACATTATTCTTACTCAGGCCAAACTGTTGTAGGAGCCTCTTTGCTTGTTTAACAGGGTACCTGTAGTATGCTCTACCCCTCTATTTGGTCTGTATGCAAACTGCATTGGATCTAGTGCCTGTCCTGCTACTTTCAGGATCTCAGTCTTGACAAGTCTGTCAAAGGTTTTCATAACTATTGATGAGACAGCCATTGTCTTAGATCAGGGGTGTCAAACTCGTTTTCATTGAGTGCCACATCGCAATTAGGGTGTCCCTCAGAGGGTCGCTTGTAACCGTGAATATATATGAATATGAACATATAATAGCCTTGTTACACAATTTGCATTCACATCTCTTTTTGATGGATAACTTTCTTTGGAATCGTAAGTCAAGGTGACGAACAGATATCAGTATTTATTTTTAATAACCCCAAAATAAAAATGTGTCAAATTAAACTAAAATAATTATATTAAAGTGTAGAACATATGCAATTGCATGCAATACATTTCTCTGTTATTATTATTTTCTGTTGAATTGAAGGAACAAATACATTAAGCCAAAAAGTGATTTATTATTTTCAGCCTTTTGCAAGCCACATAATATTATTGTGGTGGCACGTAAATATTGTGTCAGGCCCCATAAACGATGTGGCAGACCACATAAAATAATGTGGTGGACAACATTAAATTAAATGCCTGGCAGGTCACATTAAATGGCAGCGCGGGCCACATACAAACCATGTGGTAGGCCACGTAAAATAATGTACAGGCCCACATAAAATTAAATTGCAGGCCGATTTAAATGACAAGCCGGGCCACGATAAATGAAGGAGTGGGCCAGATCTGGCCCCCGGGCCTTGTGTTTGACGCCTCTGTCTTAGATGATTTAAAACCTTGTGGCAGTTGACCTTAGGGACAGGAACTACAACTGTATCCTTCCAGATTGCAGGAACACGTTGTGTATGTAAAGACTTGTTAAAAATACAGTGACAGATAGGGCTCAGTTCTCTGGGACAATATTTACTACAGTGGCCTTGTGGTTAGAGTGTCTGCCCTGAGATCGGTAGGTTGTGAGTTCAAATCCCGGCTGAGTCATACCAAAGACTATACAAATGGGACCCATTACATCCCTGCTTGGCACTCAGCATCAAGGGCTGTAATTGGCGGTTAAATCACCAAAATGATTCCCGAGCGCGACCACCGCTGCTGCTCACTGATCCCCTCACCTCCCAGGGAATGAACAAGGGGATGGGAGCACACATTTCACCACACCAAGTGTGTATTTGACAATCATTGGTACTTTAACTTTAATTATACATATGTAATCTGGACCATGACACTTTTTTTTCTTTAATTGAGAAAAATACCTTTTTCCACATCTATGAGGTCTATAAAAAAAAATGCTGGTCATCTATCAGTTCATGTCCCAGCTGCTGGACCTCTTTATTAAAATGATGCTTATCATCAGAGTGGTTGTAAAACCCATTAAGAGCATTCGCAAGCTCAATGTCTGAGTTAAAGCCATCTATACTAATCTGGCTACCCTTTCAGCTTTGGAGGCCTGCTATGGTTTTCATACTAAACCAAGCAGAGCCAAGGTTATTCGTAACCAATTTATCTTCCTTTTTAACACGTGCACACACATTGCTGAATATCATATTCCTCGACACCTGCTTTTTCAGCATCTGCAGGCGAGACTAATGCCTCTTATTAATAACGCTTTGTGCCATTTTCTTGCTCAGCAGTTTAACATTAGCCTATTACATGATTGACTGCCTGTGATAACATGATGGACTGCAGACAAGTAGCGCTGTGTAAATGAGGACTGTACTTTTGCAGGCACATACGCGTCTTCGACTCTGGTGTTGTAATGACATCATTAATGATACAACACTATGATTCATATGGTAATTACTCTGACATTTGGCATTAAAATCATACAAAATAGTGGTTACTGAAATGGATAAAATATCAACACCATTTCTTCTTGCATGCAACAATACATAAATCAACCACATATTAAATAATAGGTGTTCCTCAAGTATGAATCCAAACTTCCTCAATGATTTATTGTTTTTATTGTTGTCATGTCTGTGATCATGTTTTGTTTAGTTATGTTTTGCTTGGCGTTGGACACTTTTTAGTTCTTGTCTTCACTCCCTTTGTCACCATAGTAACCATTAGTTTCACCTGGTTCACATTGTCATGTCACGCACCTGTCTCACGTTTTCACATTTTGAGTCACGCACCTGTTTTCACTCTTGACACACTCCTGACACTCTGTTTCATGTCCATAGTCCATGCTGCCCTGTTCACGTCATGTCAAGTAAGTTTTTTCTATTTTTGCCACAGTTAGCGACTTTTGTTCATGGCCATTGTTTTTTGCCCACGTGCAAGTATTTGTTTCATTAGTCAAGCTTGTACTTTGTCATGTCTGTGATCATGTTTTGTTTTAGTCATGTTCGGTTTTGTTTTTGGACTCTTTATGCACTTTTGTTTGTTTTTGTCACCATAGCAACCCATTCGTTTTCACCTGTCATGTTACGCACCTGTTTCACGTTTTGAGTCACGCACCTGTTTTCACTGATCATGTCACTGCTATTTAAGCCAGTCTGTTTCTGTTGTTCGTCCTGGTGACATTATCATATCCTTATCTATCCTTTCTAACTCTGTTTACCTCTGTCATTATCATGTCCTGCTTATTCCATAGTGTTTGCTTCATGCCATGCCACGTAAGTTTTTGTTTTGCTCTTGTCACAGTAAGTGTTTATTAGTTCACGTCCAAAGTTTTGCCTTTGTCCTAGTTTTTGTTTTCTTAGCCAAGTTTTTTTGTCCGCCATTGTGCGCACCTTTTGTTTGCTTCTTTTTTTGCAGATTGTTAGTGTTTAAATAAACATGTACTTACATTCACGCCTTGCCCGCGCCAACTTTCCTTTGCACCATGGGAAAACAAACCACGCCAAAGTCCACGTTCTGACAATTGTTCACATACTTTGCGTGTAAAACCTCGGAAGCAACTTTTCATTAAATTACTGTTGTCATTTAAAGTACAGGAGTCACTTCAGCTGTGAGGATCAACTTCTGTAGTAATAATAATAATAATAACAATGTCAATTTAGGGTCTAATCCACCGAGATCTAAAGTACTAAATAGCGTAATAATAAAATTGTGTGCACATGGCACAGGGGTTAGTGCATGTGCCTCACAATACGAAGGTCCTGAGTAGTCCTGAGTTCAATCCCGGGCTCGGGATTGTTCTGTGTGGAGTTTGCATGTTCTCCCCGTGACTTCGTGGGTTCCCTCCGGGTACTCTGGCTTCCTCCCACCGCCAAAGACATGCACCTGGGGATAGGTTGATTGGCAACACTAAATGTGAGTGTGAATGTTGTCTGTCTATCTGTGTTGGCCCTTTGATGAGGTGACGACTTGTCCAGGGTGTACCCCGCCTTCCGCCCATGTGCAGTTGAGATAGGCTCCAGCACCCCACGCGACCCCAAAAGGGACAAGTGGTAGAACATGGATGGATGAATGTTGCGTTTGATCTACTAAGACTGTGTGTACCATTGATAACAAGTGCAGGCCGCCCTATAAGAATTTGGTTTTTGCGTCGACTACTGTATTTTTCAGACTATAAGTCGCTTCGGAGTATAAGTCGCACCGGCCGGAAATGCACAATAAAGAAGGAAAAAAACATATATACGTCGCACTGGAGTATAAGTCGCATTTTTGGGGGAAATTTATTTGATAAAATCCAACACCAAGAATAGACATTTGAAAGGCAATTTAAAATAAATAAAGAATAGTGAACAACAGGCTGAATAAGTGTACGTTATATGACGCATAAATAACCAACTGAGAACGTGCCTGGTATGTTAATGTAACATATTATGGTAAGAGTCATTCAAATAACTATAACATATAGAACATGCTATACGTTTACCAAACAATCTGTCACTCCTAATCGCTAAATTCGATGAAATTTTCCTCCCCGCTGTCGCCTCTGGTATGTCCTTTCTTTCTGCTGCTCGATTGCCGTTCTCTGCTGCATATTTCACTACGTCCAGCTTGTAATCTGCAGTATATGATTTCCTTTTCGGTGCCATTTTTGTTCAGCCCTTCTCAGTTTTTATAAGTTACCGCCAATGTTGAAATGATCCATTTTCCTAGGTACGGACGTAGTAGCATGTAGCATCTTTTTCTTCACAATACAACGCCATCATGACCCACAATGCACTTGTGCCATGATCCGCCCCCGCATAATTTCTATTGGTTGACGTGTGTGACGACCGCTGACGTGTGTGACGATTGCTGACATTTGCTTCGTCTCTTCCGTGAATTAGATTAAAAATATTATTTGATATTTTACGGTAATGTGTTAATAATTTCACACATAAGTCGCTCCAGGGTATACGTCGCACCCACGGCCAAACTATGAAAAAAACTGCGATTTATAATCCAAAAAATACGGTATGCATTTTTCGCCATAGAGAAGCTCATTTACTGCACATTCATGTTATCATGCTCCTACCTGTGGCGTTTTGCTATATTTTAAAACATGCAGCAGACATTTACCACTTTTTCTGGTCATTTTATAAAAAGTCCTGCAGTGCAATCAACAATAGAACCAACATTTTTAGTGCGCTGAAAGTGTGCTAATAAGACATGCTGATACTAACTGTGAGTGTTTGCTGGAATGTCATGGATATGACATAAAAAAAATGAACGTAATTGAAATTATAAATGCCATCAGACTCAAATTCATCAATTGAATTTGTTTTAATCAGCCCCTGAAGTCATCCAGCAGCTATACATTTATAAAATGATATTGCTGAATGAACAATATGTCTAATATTTTTATTTTTCACAGTCCATATATGTTGACAAGCGTACGTAGGACGAAACTGCAGCGCGATAACCTTTTGCACAGCTACTGTATTTCGGCACAACTGTCAGTTTGCACCTGCTTTCTAGAAGTGCTAAATAAAGACCCAAAGCAGCTCCCTCAGTACTGTTTTAGTCTTGATCAATTTCAGTGTGTATGCTAAATAATGATATATTCATCTCCTTCCAGTATAGTGGGCGTTCTGATGATCAGCATATATTCTGCATAGTCATGAAGACAGACATGCTAAATGGATTGCACTCCTTATTGAGCTCACATAAATAGGTCATATTATGATTTTTTTCTTCATGTAAAACACTTCCTTGTGGCCTCCATAACATGTAATGTAAATTTGTATGGTCAAAATTTTGCAAAGATTGTTTTACAGTTTGTTTTCAAGCTGTTTTCTGACTGTCTCCTCAGGATACGCTGTTTTTGGCCGGTCTTGTTTGCGTGCCTTCACTTTGACAGCATATCCCCGCCATCCATGTTGCAGTTTTTAGGGTCTTCCATAGCGAGTTTACTGACATATATACGTTAGAACTATACGCTAATTTTTATTATGGCATCAGCAGAGGATTAATGTGCATTGTCGAACCAGTCTGCCCCACAACAAGAGAATAGAGAAAAAGAAGGATTTTATTAACTACAGCGTGGACTACAAAGCACTTCGGGTAAAGTTGGAAAAAACTTCACCGATTGGGCAAATTCCAAATGGATCGTTTGGAGAAAGTATGCAGGAAGGCAATATTGTTTAATAAATATCTCACCTCAATGGTTTGGGTTCAAATTTTCGGGACTTCTGCAGATCCCGAAATACAAACCCCGTTTCCATATGAGTTGGGAAATTGTGTGCCATGATTGGGTATAAAAGTAAATTCCATGAAATGCTCAGTCTTTCACAAACAAGGATGGGGCGAGGGTCACCACTTTGTCAACAAATGTGTGAGCAAATTGTTGAACAGTTTAAGAAAAACCTTTCTCAACCAGCTATTGCAAGGAATTTAGGGATTTCACCATCTACAGTCCGTAATATCATCAAAGGGTTCAGAGAATCTGGAGAAATCACTGCACGTAAGCAGCTAAGCCCGTGATTATCTGGATTGTTATAGGCGCAAAGTTGAAAAGCCAGCATCTGTGATGGTATGGGGGTGTGTTAGTGCCCAAGACATGGGTAACTTACACATCTGTGAAGGCGCCATTAATGCTGAAAGGTACATACAGGTTTTGGAGCAACATATGTTGCCATCCAAGCAACGTTACCATGGACGCCCCTGCTTATTTCAGCAAGACAATGCCAAGCCACGTGTTACATCAACGTGGCTTCATAGTAAAAGAGTGCGGGTACTAGACTGGCCTGCCTGTAGTCCAGACCTGTCTCCCATTGAAAATGTGTGGCGCATTATGAAGCCTAAAATACCACAACGGAGACCCCCGGACTGTTGAACAACTTAAGCTGTACATCAAGCAAGAATGGGAAATAATTCCACCTGAGAAGCTTAAAAAATGTGTCTCCTCAGTTCCCAAACGTTTACTGAGTGTTGTTAAAAGGAAAGGCCATGTAACACAGTGGCAAACATGCCCTTTCCCAACTACTTTGGCACGTGTTGCAGCCATGAAATTCTAAGTTAATTATTATTTGCAAAAAAAAAAATAAAGTTTATGAGTTTGAACATCAAATATGTTGTCTTTGTAGTGCATTCAATTGAATATGGGTTGAAAAGGATTTGCAAATCATTGTATTCCGTTTATATTTACATCTAACACAATTTCCCAACTCATATGGAAAGGGGGTTTGTACACAAAAACAGCTTTGCGTGTGCTCTCAAGTTTGCATTTGCAAACCTTCAGTAGATCAGGCCTTGTGTGCACAATTGATAACAAGTACAAAAGTAAAGCTGACCGCCATATTTAAATGATGTTTGGCTCTTACCATGGAGACACTCATTTACTGTACATCCATGACATCATGGTCCAATTGATGTTATTTCGTTATGTTGACATTAAATCACACAAATATAATGTACCACCTTTTCTTAGTTATACTGAGGCGCCATCGAGACAACAGAACCTATTTTTAGCACACTGATGGGGCGCTTTTGGAGACACTATAGTGTCGTGATGGTACGTCTAGAGATGCTAATTGCAAGAAGGTTTTTTTATATAGGAGATCTTGTAATAACATATCTCCTACTGTATATTAAAATAAAGCCATAAAAAATATAACACCAGCAATTAATCAGTTGAATTTGTTTTAATTAGCCGCTTTATTAATGCAACAGGTATAAAATCATGAAATATCATTGCGGAGTAAACAATATCTGACATATATTGACACACACAGATGAAATATCATTTTTCTTAATTGCCTCCTTTCTCAAGGCCATGTGTGTGTAACTTTGCCAGTTTGCACGTACCTTCCAAACGGGCTAAATGTAGACGCAAAACAATGTCTATATTGCGAGCGCTAAATGATTGTATTTGCATTTCCTCCTCCCAGAATTGTATGTTTTAATAACCATCATATAGTCTGCTTATACATGAAACTACATTGCATAAACTTGCCTGTTATCAAGTTTGCACATGTTTTGATATGTACAAACCTTTAGTTTTTAGAACCGACCCCCTGCGTTTTTTACTCAAAAATGAAGAAGAGGAATTGTAGCTCAGCATTCTGCTTTGCTTCTTTTCTCCAGTGTTGGTCGTAGGGTGATGCTGTTGGCAACATTTCAAAAACAATTGATTTTCCTTGCAGTCTTTAAAACGTGTGAGTGCACTCAGAGAAGAACACATTGATCGGCACATCAGTGTAAGAAGGAGGCTAATGTGACATCAAATGTATTGACATAGCTTGTATGTGAAAGGATGAAAACAAAATCACATTTCAAAAAGTAGACATATCAAGATGGGTGTTTTCAACTTTTTTGTCATAAACACAAACGAACATGTGCTTAACTGTCTAACTCAGGCCTGGGCAATTATTTTGACTCGGGGGGGCGAAATCTAGAGAAAAAAAATTGTCTGTGGGCCGGTATATCCATCTATGTATGTATATATATATATATATATATATATATATATATATATATATATATATATATATATATATATACACACATGCACACACACACACACACACACACACACACACATATATATATATATATATATATATATATATATATATATATATATATATATATATATATATATACACATGCACACACACACACATATATATATATACTATATATATATATATATAATGTCCTGACCGCCTTAAAAAACTAATTGGAATTTAACTCTTTTTTTACTGAATGAGACACCCAGAATGTACATGAAAATAAAGAACGTGGGATTTACAATATTAACTATGACCGATAAAACACTGAATATTGACAACATATGAACGTCACACACCCTGTCGATGGACATATTTTACAATCAAGCGAAACGCAACAAAGGTGCAACAAACAGCGAAATATGAACGCAAAGGATAAAAAAAACAAAACACCTACAATCTGATACATCTGATACATCACTAAGCTTTAGATTTTTGTTGTAAAAATCTCCTTCTGCGTCTGTCCCTGACACCCGCATTTCAGGCTGGTTGCTCTGAAAACGCCAGAGGTGTGGACTCGAGTCACATGACTTGGACTCGAGTCAGACTCGAGTCATGAATTTGATGACTTTAGACTCAACTTGACAAAATGTAAAGTGACTTGCAACTCGACTTCGACTTTAACATCAATGACTTGTGACTTCACTTGGACTTGAGCCTTTTGACTTGACATGACTTGCCACTTTCCCCAAAATCCAAAGCTTAAAAAGTTATTTGGGAGCGCTCCGTATTTTTCATTTTCTTCGTCTGTCTATCAGCGTGTTGTTCCTGTCAGCGTGTGTGCTCTCAGTACAACAGCCAATCAAATTAGAACTACGTTGTTTTCATCACGCAGCATTCATCCAATCAAATTGCAGTACAACCAATGAATTAGAGTTGTCCAACAAAGTGCCAGTGATAAACAATTATGCCAAAGTTGGTTTCGTTCGGGTATAAAAACTACGACTTGGTCAACAAAAAACGAATTGCCGTATGCAAATCACGCAGTTCGAATATTACAGACGGAGACGCAACAACTTCCAACTTCGTTCGACATTTGAAGTTGCACAAAGAAGGGTAAGTTTTGAATGTAAGATAACGTTTATTGGCTAAGTAACGTGACTTTTATTTGCTGTGTAGTTAAATCAGTGAGGCTGCAAACTCACTGCTAACGTTATAACCATAGACATCTTATAAGTAGACGCAGCATAGAGCGCTACTGCCTACTGGCGCAGACGAGGCGCGGGGCCGCCATCTTGGAGTGGTGATCCGCTCCACTCAGTGCAATTCATTTGGCAGGAGCAATGAACTGTCAGCGCATTTAATTCATTTTACATCACTGAATACCACTGATTTTCACGCGCTTTTTTGTCATACGTGTGTAACAGACACATGTTTTGGCGTGTTTTATTATTCATAGTTTGCTTAACAGTAATATAATATTCTTATACGCTATAAGTGACCAGACGTCCGAGATCAAAACTGGGAATATAATCCCAGAGAAGGGGGAAAAAAACGGTAAGCTATTTTTAAGTTGAAGAAACAATATGATTAGGTTATATATACAGTACATGCGTATATCCTACAATGTATGAATACATTAGATATCTATATATCTTAGGGACCTATAGACTATCTCTGTTGCTTCAGCAGCAGAGAGTTTATTCTGTCTTGACACTTTGTATTGATATTTTCTATTACATTCTTCCTTTAAATGATAATGTTTGCAGTGATTGTTTTATATGTATTATTTTATGTAAGTCGCTTTGGATAAAAGTGTCTGCCAAATACTTAAACATATATAAACACCTGAAAGTCTTCATATCAGCTAAAACCACCAATCTGTTTCACTGGATTCAGAATAAAACCAAATTCTGTTTTACCCAACAATGTTAGTATTTGAATATTGTTACTTGAAGACTTATTCCTGGTTACAATTATACTGTTAAGAAAGTATTGTCTTATACTTTGCCTAAAAATGAGAATGCATCATAATCAGTGGCGGCTGGTGAATTTTGTTTTAGGTGGGGCTGAAAGTTTGTAAACCAAACCCCTGTAGGCGGGTCATCCTCCCCAAGAAGATTTCTTTGTGATTTTCACATACAAATATTGAAGATCTTTGATCCTTCTCAACTCTGTGGTAAAATTATTTTCATAAAATACAACCAATAGTACGTTAATGTTAAATCTTACTTGTGAAAAGTAATCCCCCGATTCCTATTTTCAACAGTCCGCTCATTTGAGCAGGAAAACGCTGAACACCAGCCCGGCATCTTTGTTTTCTACCTTTCAACTGTCAGTTTAGGCTGCTCGCCGGCTCCTCATCAGCACTTCAAATGGCGGCCAAATTGCTCACGTCACAGCAACCAATGCTGCGTCTACTTATAAGATGTCTATGGTTATAACGTCATTGCAAACACGGCAATCTGTTGCGTCCACTGCAGTTCGCTACCTTATTCATACTTTTTGTCAAGTGTTTTTTTTTTAAGCAGGGTTGCATGAGGTACTTACACATAACGTTACGTTAGACAATGTATCACACACAGTAACGTAACGTTAGTCAATGTATCACACACAGTAACATTACGTTAGTCAATGTATCACACACAGTAACATTACGTTAGTCAATGTATCACACACAGTAACATTACGTTAGTCAATGTATCACACATAGTAACGTAACGTTAGACGGCGGTCAGCAGCACCGTGTATTTTAGCCACCTACAAAAAGACAAACATAGTCAAATAAAGGTCAGTTAAAATATATACTATATTAAGAATATGTGTACATATTGCATAGGGTCCTGACATCTAAAAAGTACAACTCTGTTCATTGTTATGTTCATATATTTGTTATGTTTTTCATGTGTACGCACACATAAACACACATACAGTATGAGATGAGATCAATGAGATAAGGTAAGAACAGGATAGAAACTGCTGTGGAACTAGTTACAATGCAATATTCCATGGAAATACAATGTTAACACTTTTGTGCAAATAAGTACAGTTGCACTTGTTTTTTTCAAATGTGTTTATTCTGTAAAGGAATGAGTTACATGTTTAAAATGACTGGTTAATAGTGCTATTTTGAAGTGCAATGTCAGCACTATCTTTTTCCCTGCAATTTCAAATGCACTTGTTTTAATAAATAAATACAGTGTTTTAAAAGCATACACAATCTGTGTAAATATATTAGTCTGTGGTTAAACGACTTGAAATGACTCGAAACTCAAAATGCAGGACTTGGGACTTGACTTGAGACTTTCCAGTCTTGACTTTGGACTTGACTCGGACTTGCCCTGTCTTGACTCGGGACTTGACTCGAGACTTGAGGGCAAAGACTTGAGACTTACTTGTGACTTGCAAAGCAATGACTTGGTCCCACCTCTGGAAAACGCTCCCCACCCACACTGCTTGGTGCCTCGTCTGAGCTGCTGTGACTTAGAGGACTATGGAAACTACTTTATCATGTAAAAAGCACAGATTCCAACCATTGAAATACTTTGTATAGTTCAAGACTTAAGGTCATTTGAAAACATCACTGCACATCATAATGGCAGCTACAGTTTCCATTTTAAAGATCTAAAAAAATTATTTGGGAATGTAGATTGAAAAGCTTAATTGGCCGCATGCGGCCCCCCGGGGCCTTAATTTTCCCAGGTCTGGTCTAACTGTGAACTACATGCTTTCACAGTTTATCTGCGTTGCTGCGTAAGATACTGAAGATTTCATACTTACTTGCATTATTTCCTTCAAAGTACAGCAATATGGCTCCAACTTGAAAGGCCAGATCATCTGGTTCTAAAATCGTTGTAAACATACATTTACTTATTTGTTGCAGCCTGCCAAAACAGACACAGCCATTGGATATTGATAGACAGCGTAGCAAGGAGACGTTGTCGAAACGTGGCCGGGCTAAAATGTGGCTGAAACTCCATGTCTGCCATCAGAAAATGAGATTAAAGCCTGGTGTATACTCTCGCGTCACTTAACTTGCGCAAGGGATGCCGTCTTGCCTCCTCCCCCTGCGTACCTTCCTGCAATCCTTGAGTGAACCTCCCAGATATCCTAGCTTTGTGTCAGTGGCGACGCAGACCGCAGAGCTGTGATTGGTCAGCTTTTGGAAAGGAGGGTCCTTGACCACAGGAGAGCAGACTTTGTGCTTGAAATGCACACATAGTATGGAAAAAAAGCAATAATGATTTAACATTTGCATGAAAACTGATATTGTGCACTTAATATCTTGGTGTACTGTAAAAAGAATTACTTAATGTGTCATTTTTTTATCTTATTGTGTTGTTGTCTCATCCAAAAGAAGTCACACAAACGACACTGTTTTTAACTTTTATTGCCAATCTTGTGCTAAAAAGTTCACTTGCGTCACATTCTTTCTCATGCACACACGTCTTTTTCTCTCACACACAACCGTTCCTCATTCTCTATCAATCATGTCGTTAACTTAACAGTTTGGTTTAAATCACATGTTCGCTCTCTTGTCCCCTGTCCTGAACGATTAAATAGTGTTGCAAATAATAATAGCCCCCTCTGCCGCGACTCATTCAGAAGTTACACAGTCCATCTTCACAAAGGTATTTTCCCCGGGTTTACAAGTAAAACGTCCATTAAAAGTAAACTAATGTTTCTGAAATAGGTCAATTGTAGGCAAAGATGTCAATGTTGTAGTCACTCGTTACCGAAGGTTACGATCCAGTCAACAACAGCTGCAGTTTCTTTTTCAGGAGGCACTGCCCCTTAGTGTTTTGGAAGATAATTACAATTCTTGCGCCACACCCTTCGGAAGAACTATAAATCAAACGAGACACAGTCAGCAGAGATGCAAGCTAGATACGCGAGAGAATATTCCAGCATTAAGGCTACGTTCACACTATTTCTAATGTGAATGCAACCTGACCTGTATGCAGACATGACATCATGCCCTCGCACGCACTACACTGTTTACAGAAGTAAACGTGACTCCAACTCTAGTCCGTCCCAATACTGCAGCATTTGTGGGAATTTCCAGAATTTTGTGCAATCAAAGTCAACATTTTCTAAACCAAATTATTGCGCAATTTGCCTAGCAATTTTCATACACAGGAAAGTGGCAAACACAACGTCCTGTACACAAATAAAAGATTAGGAAGAAAGAAAACTCTGGCAGTTTTACAAGATATTTTGCTTCAATGTCTGCTTTAAGAGCATGTCTGTGGACCAGCAGTCAGATACAGGAGTGGTGGAACTTTCACGAGAGCTCCTAAAACCTTATTTTCATCTATTTTATGCTCTCCTGTCAATTATTTATTTTGAAACCGTCTGTTTTGGCAAAAAATTATAACGCGTATCGCTTTTTGATAAGGCAGCACGGTGAACCAGGGGTTAGTGCATGTGCCTCACAATACGAAGGTCCTGGGTTCGATCCTGGGCTCGGGATCTTTCTCTGTGGAGTTTGCATGTTCTCCCCGTGACTGCGTGGGTTCCCTCCGGGTACTCCGGCTTCCTCCCACCTCCAAAGACATGCACCTGGGGCTGGTTGATTGGCAACACTAAATTGGCCCTGGTGTGTGAATGTGAGTGTAAATGTTGTCTGTCTATCTGTGTTGGCCCTGTGATGAGGTGGCGACTTGTCCAAGGTGTACCCCGCCATCCGCCCAAATGCAGCTGAGATAGGCTCCAGCACCCCCCCGCAACACCGAAAGGGACAACCGGTAGAAAATGGATGGATGGATGGATGGATCGCTTTTTGATGACGTTCTGGTTGGATGAATGCGACCTGAGCGTATACATGGAGGGCGCATCGCAAAAAAATCCGATTTTTTTTTCACATACGAAAGAGGTCTGGATTCTGAATTGCACTGTTGACTCTCACAAAAAAATCAGGTACAGATCGAATATGGACAAACAAATCGGATTTGACCTGCATTGTGAACGAGGCCTAAAATTACCACTGCGTCTACTGTTTTTGCATTTGTTTTACATTCTGTTCAGGGCTGCAACGATTAATGGACTAAAAGGATGCTGTTATGCAAAAAAAAATGTTCCTTACCTGTTGGTAACTGTTTTTGTGCATTTGGGATCCCCGTAAGTCCCAAAAATTTGAAACCAAACCATGGAGGCATGGCACAGATATTTATAAAACAATCTTACCTTCTTCCAAACTTACTCCAAATATGCAGTTTTGGTATTTGATAGGGCTGGGCAATACATCGAGTTTGTAAGATATATCGATATATTTTTAAACAAGATATGAATGAAGAAAATATCGTAATAGCGATATAATTTATTTCACGTTAAAATGACCAAACACCGCTTATTTGTTGTGTTCCTTGATTCCCACTCCCTCTCAAAACTCCACGGGCTACGAAAGCTCTCCCCTTACTCCTTCCAAGACGTGCTTGCACGTATAAGAACATCCAAGACGACACGCTTACATGAACTCAGGCAAAACAAAAAGGTTTACAGTGGGGGACTTGTGCAACAAACAACATCAGTATTCAGAGTTGACATGCAGCCGTCGGGATGTGTTGCACATTCAATATTTAACACACTCTTTTAAACCACAGTTGTAACTCCTGTTTGTTAGTACTTCATTTAAAAGGCCGGATGAAAGACAAGGCATTCGGAAACCAAATGCATTTTTCCATTAAGAAAAAAACGGAAAATTAATTAATCCATTCTAGATTAGGAACAAGTACATTTGAACTGATATGATACCAATTTTCTGCACTCGTGTGTTCATAAATGTTCATTCGTTTAATAACAAAATATTTTTTTAATGTAACATTGTCACTGAGCTGTTAATTATAACTGTGATGTCCAGTTGTTATATTTTGTTTTTTTTACACTCTTTACAATTTTCAGTTTGTCCCAGGCGTGATGCCGTAGTCAGGAAGTAGTCTTTGCTATTAAATTGAATGCTTTCATTATTTTAATTGTATGAGTTTATAGACACTGTGCACGGTATGTTATTCACAAGTAATCAATGGGTGCAACAGATTTTGCTATCAGCTAATTTCCATCTTCCAGCCTGAGACCATCTAAAATACAATACACATGAGTGAAAATAAATGACGATTACTAAAAACAACACAAGGACAACTTACAAAACGACATCTACCCATACAAAAAAACAATATAACAAAAAAAACAGCAACATATACAAAACACGTGAGCCCCAACACATTCAATATCTACAAACCTTACCTCACAATCTCCCTTTATTCGAAAGAAGACCTATAACTGTTCATTTATAAAATGCATAAACTGGAACGTATAGGTCATTAAGTGCCTGTGCAAAGAGCTACAATGCATAAATTACAAAACACCTACATTAAAATAATTCACAATTATTTCAGACCACACCACAATACTCAGCTGTGATGTACATTTTTTAGAATGCATGTTCAAAACCTGTAATTTATACAATGATATGATTTATACAATTATACAAATAATACTACAGTAAAATAGGTAAAAATAATGCAATCTTATATTGTTAATCTACCTTTGTATATACTGTATATCATAATAAAACACTAACCCAGTCAACTGGTTGCTCAATCCTCAATCTTTTGCAAGAAAACAAAACTTGCAAAGACGTTGGTCTTGTCTTTTGTTGAGTCCTACACAGTGTTTTCACTTTATTTATTGTACTTATTACACACCAGCTGTTTGATTGTAACGTGCATCTTAGTTGAAGTTTTCATTAAGAAATTTAGAGGCGTTGAAATGGCCATGTCAAATGGTAATCAGGAGTTCATGATCTGATCATACATTTTGCTGATATCGGCAAAAATAACAAGAATGTGATCACTTTGGCTTCCATGTAAAATATTAGATATAAGCTCCGAAGCCTCCCATACAAGCAAAGAGGAAGCGCCAAATGTGCATTCGTGACAGACTTCCACGAATAAATGAATATACATTTTTTTAAAGACAGCAGCCGGTTTTCTCACGTTTCGAGAATTGAAGAGACTTGCCGTGAAAAATTGTTACATTATTCGGTACTGGTGATACTGGAAAAAAGCAGTTATCTATATATTTTTTATGTGTTTTTATCAACTTGCTTTCAAAGTATAGATACTTTTGGAGATGTAGACTGTAGATATGGTCTACATTCAGTAGATTATTGAATAAGTACAGTATATGAATACAACGGGCCACACTGTATTTCAATTTTTACCATACTTTCTGCCGGAAATGTTGATTCTTCACATGCTTTTTTCCCGTCCAGCTTAGTGATGAACGACCTGGCCTCAGTTAAGTAGAATTCATTTCCACGTCAATGTTTTCCCCCGGCTGACTGAGTGCAGGACATTTTTTTCAGCTTGTGGTGACTGAAGGAGATGAACATTTTTGGATGCTGATTATAAAATGGCAGGTCTGCAGTGGCTGAAATCATTTGCTGTCTGTTGTGTGTAATAACCTCCAAGATAACTCATGTCTTTTTTTACTTGAGAGGAGACCCTTTTTTGAAAACATTGCATAGTAATTAGTGATGTCCCAATGGCTTTTTGCCGATATCCGATATTGTCCAACTCTTTAATTACCAATACCGATATCAACCGATACCGATATCAACCGATATATGCAGTCGTGGAATTAACACATTATTATGCCTAATTTGGACAACCAGGTATGGTGAAGATAAGGTACTTTTTAAAAATAATAATAAAATAAGATAAATAAATTAAAAACATTTTCTTGAATAAAAAAGAAAGTAAAACAATATAAAAACAGTTACATAGAAACCAGTAATTAATAAAAATTAGTAAAATTAACTGTTAAAGGTTAGTACTATTAGTGGACCAGCAGCACGCACAATCATGTGTGCTTACGGACTGTATCCCTTGCAGACTGTATTGATATATATTGATATATAATGTAGGAACCAGAATATTAATAACAGAAAGAAACAACCCTTTTGTGTGAATGAGTGTAAATGGGGGAGGGAGGTTTTTTGGGTTGGTGCACTAATTGTAAGTGTATTTTGTGTTTTTTATGTTGATTTAATAAAAAAAATAAAATAAAAAAAAAAAAAAACGATACCGATAATAAAAAAAACGATTCCGATAATTTCCGATATTACATTTTAACGCATTTATCGCCCGATGATATGGGCAGGCCGATATTATCGGACATCTCTAATAGTAATAAAGGAAGGGAAGCAGAGAAAGCTTTTTGTGTGTCTTTGCTCTATGAGGTGAGTGTTTAGTTTGTTTGTTTTTTAAATCTCAACCTGCTGTGCAAAACTACCACGATTTCCGGGCTATACAGCACACCGGTATTTATGCCGCACCCACCAAATTTTAGAAGATATAAACATGTTTACATATGTTAGCTGCATCGGACAATAAGCCGCAGATATATACCAGTACGAACAATTTTGTAAATGTTTATTTACCTACATTATTTGTTTCCAAACGGTGCCTGTCACATGGCAGTAAAACAGCTGATCAAACAAAACAGAAGTCATTGTCATGGACCCATTTTCTTCGGAAGCCAGCTCTCCAATCCGCTAAACAGACTAAATAACGCCACAGTGACACTTTGCTGAATTTACGAAACTGAAACAATACAAAAATAATGCCATTGTAAGGTGAGAATAATATCACAGACATGTGTAAACGTGTTAGCATATTCGCTACTGCCAATGACGTTAGCTTGATTACATTACAAAAGCGCGTACACATATCCATGAAAATACTCTTACAGACAAATAATAGCACAAGCTGTAACAGTCAAAATGATAACCAAAACAAATACTGTACACAGAAACATTACTGAGGATGGCAAACAGTGAAAAAAAACACAACAATGTTTCTTAGGTTTGCTTTTGGCCTGGCAGCTACAAATAACAATGTTGAAAAGCTTTCTTGTCAGATAAGTTGTTTCAGGCTCTAAATACACTGACAAATGTTTTGATGTTCTTCCAGCAACTGGTGATTTGTTGGCTGTCGCCCTTTCTCACTTTCATTATAAGAAGAGAAGAGGCTGCAGTTTTTCTGTTGTTGTCACTGTCGACCTCAGTAAAGGCAGCTGGAACACTGAGAGTAAGTCAGTGCTTACTCTGCAGCCGGGAAATACACTTTACAACAGGGATCTCAAACTTGCGGCCCGCGGGCCAATAGCGTCCCCCGAGTCGATATTTTGCAACCCCCACCTTAATATAAAAGTCTAATGTTTGTGCGGCCCGCTAGTTTTATATGAATGGCACTTTACAGTGTGCTGTGCTGAATGAACATACCAACCACGGTGGGGTATATGGCTCTTGGGGGCGGGACATCGACCAGGCTTGACGCAAGCAGAGAAACATTTCTCATTAGCTGAGAAACATATGCAACATATGACAACATATTGCATTTTGTCATAAAGGGACGGTGGGTGTTTTTCCACTGCAGAAAGTACCAGACATCTATTACGGCAGTACTGAATGGGATTGGCCAATATTTTAACCTGACTCTCGCCAGATCCTTGTTGTTTGCTGAGCTCCACACAAGGATCTGGGACTTCTCAATAGGAGATGTATTTCAGAAGGTGGGGCCTTGTAAAAAAAATCATTGTATGTGATATGATAAACCACTTGTTCGTTATCTTGAACGACGTGCTACTTCAAGATTCAAGATTCAAAATTGTTTATTGTCATATGCACAGTTTGCCGTACAATGAAAATCTTACTTTACTAGTCCACCCTTCAACAAGTCACACGGTACTTAGCTAAAATAAAAACATTTTTTACAGTTTAGCAGTTTAAATACAAGTGAGCTAAAAAAATAAGAAAAATAAAATGAAATAAGGTATAAAAAAAGGTTTAAGGTATATACAAGGCACAGTGAGTAACATAACATTATTGCAGATTCTGATTTACGGGCTGATGTAACAGTTGGTTGGGGGGGCGCATAATAAATGAAAATAACATAACATAACATAACAGTTAACAGTATAAATAGGAGGTGACATTGGGTCACAGCAGCAGTTTAAAGTGTCTTTAGTGATCAAAGGTGAAAAGTGTCTACAGTGATAGTTCACAGTTCTGGGGTGGTCACATCAGCAGTTCAAAAAGTGTCTATAGTGTTTCCTCTGAGGTTTGGGGGATGGGTGATGGGAAGGGTCATAGTAGCTGTCTTTTGTTCAAAAGATAAAAGTAAAAAAAGGGGGGGGGGGTGTAGCTGGGGGAGCTAGCATTCACAAGTTAGCATTCACAAGCCCGATGGCCTGTGGGTAGAAACTGTTTGTCAGTCTCGTAGTCCTGGTTTTCAGGCTCTTGTATCTTCTTCCTGATGGTATGAGGCTGAAAAGACTGTGCTTGGGGTGTCTTGGGTGTTGTGAGCCCAGGTGAGGTCCTCGTTGATGTGGGTCCCAAGGAATTTAAAGGTTTTCACCCTGTCCACCTCTGTCTCCTCTATGTACAGAGGTGTGTACTGTGCACTCCTTCTCTGTGGGTCAATATTCATCTCCTTGGTCTTGTCTGTGTTCAAGGAGAGATTATTATCCTGACACCAGGCCACCAGTTCCGTTACCTCCCTTCTGTACGCTGCCTCAGTTCCCCCGGTGATCAGTCCGACAACCGTAGTACCGTCTGCAAACTTGATGATACTGGTGTTGTTCTGGGAGGCCAGTCGTGTGTGAAAAGAGTGTACAACAGGGGGCTCAGCACGCAGCCTTGGGGGGTCCCTGTGCTTAGGACTTTTGTGCCTGATGTCCGGTTGCCGACTCTGATTGACTGGGGCCAGTTTGTGAGACAGTTCAGCACCCAGTCACAGAGAGCCGGTGTCAGTGAGGAGTTTAGCAGTGAGTTTGTGTGGGATGACCGTGTTAAAAGCAGAGCTGTAGTCGATGAATAATAGCCTTGCATAGTTGTCCTTGCCCTCCAAGTGGGTGAGGGTAGTGTGGATGACGGTGTTGACTACATCCTCAGTGGACCGGTTCTGCCGGTAGGCAAACTGTAGAGGGTCCAGTGTGTCTGGGATGGTCTTCTTGATGTGTGACATGACTATCCTCTCGAAGCACTTCATAACTAATGGGGTGAGTGCAACGGGGCGATAGTCATTCAGACAGATTACAGTGTGTTTCTTTGGCAGGGGCATGATGGTGGTGGTCTTGAAGCAGGTGGGCACAACAGCTTGTGCCAGTGACAAGTTGTATATGTCAGCAAGTACATCAGCCAGCTCTGATGAATAGACCCTGAGGGCCCGTCCAGGGATGTTGTCTGGGCCTGCTGCCTTCCGTGGGTTTGTTCTCCTCAGAACTGTACGTACCTCTGCTGTTGTCACAGTGAGTAGTGGGTCCTGCGTGCGCTCCGTGGTCAGAACCCCTCTCTGTTGGTTGTTGTTGGGGACCTCAAAGCGGGCGTAGAACTCATTCAGCTCATCTGGCAGTGAGGGTTGGCTGTTTGTGACCCCACAGCTCCCCTGCTTGTAGTCTGTGATGTGTTGCAGGCCTTGCCACATGCACCGGGAATCTGTGGTGGAGTAGAATCCCTCCAGCTTTAGTCTGTATTGTCCCTTGGCCTCGCTGATTGATCTACGCAGGTCATATCTGGCCTTCTTTTAGTCCTCAGCGTTGCCTGAGACAAATGCAGTGGAGCGGGCATGTAGCTTGGACCGAACATCACAGTTAATC
This sequence comes from Nerophis lumbriciformis, assembly GCF_033978685.3. Taxonomy (NCBI): domain Eukaryota; kingdom Metazoa; phylum Chordata; class Actinopteri; order Syngnathiformes; family Syngnathidae; genus Nerophis; species Nerophis lumbriciformis. Next base: position 45,228,046 of record NC_084556.2, read on the forward strand.
CAGGGCTTTTGATTTGGGTATATCTTGAATTATTTTGTGTGCACAATGGTTTCCACACATGTGTTGATGTAGCCACTGGAAGCATATTCCTCTATGTCCACAGTACCGTCATCCCTCTGAGCAGCACTTTTGAACATGTCCCAGTATGTACACCCAAAGCAGTCCTGAAGCACTAGTTCAATGTCTTCATTCCACACTTTAAAGGGGAACATTATCACCAGACCTATGTAAGCGTCAATATATACCTTTATGTTGCAGAAAAAAGACCATATATATTTTTTAACCGATTTCCGAACTCTAAATGGGTGAATTTTGGCGAATTAAACGCCTTTCTATTATTTGCTCTCGGAGCGATGACGTCACAACACATTACAAACACCGAGTCAAATCAGCTCTGTTATTTTCCGTTTTTTTGACTGTTTTCTGTACCTTGGAGACATCATGCCTCGTCGGTGTGTTGTCGGAGGGTGTAACAACACGAACAGGGACGGATTCAAGTTGCACTAGTGGCCCAAAGATGCGAAAGTGGCAAGAAATTGGACGTTTGTTCCGCACACTTTACTGACGAAAGCTATGCTACGACAGAGATGGCAAGAATGTGTGGATATCCTGCGACACTCAAAGCAGATGCATTTCCAACTGGACTGGACAGATCAGCTTTCAGGAAAAGAGAGTGGATGAGGCTATGTCTACAAAATATATTAATTGATGAAAACTGGGCTGTCTGCACTCTCAAAGTGCATGTTGTTGCCAAATGTATTTCATATGCTGTAAACCTAGTTCATAGTTGTTAGTTTCCTTTAATGCCAAACAAACACATACCAATCGTTGGTTAGAAGGCGATCGCCGAATTCGTCCTCGCTTTCTCCCGTGTCGCTGGCTGTCGTGTCGTTTTCGCTCAATAGCTTCAGTTTCTTCTTCAATTTCGTTTTTGCTACCTGCCTCCACACTACAACCATCCGTTTCAATACATGCGTAATCTGTTGAATCGCTTAAGCCGCTGAAATCCGAGTCTGAATCCGAGCTAATGTCGCTATACCTTGCTGTTCTATGCGCCATGTTTGTTTGTATTGGCATCACTGTGTGACGTCACAGGAAAATGGACGGGTGTATATAACGATGGTTAAAATCAGGCACTTTGAAGCTTTTTTTAGGGATATTGCATCTCTGTTATAACTCACTGTTGCGTGCAATACCTTTGCATTTAGGATGCAAATTATGACTATACTGAATAAAAAACGCAGTTTTTATAGGGAGGACGACGCAAAGACGTCAGCCACGGGGGGGTGCCATCTTTTACTACCCCTCACATCGAAATCAACCCGTGACACTGCTGAGAGCGACGCTGGGAAATCCAAAACAGAACAGCAGACATATTGGATATCGACAGAGCGAAAAGTTAGAGAACTTTTACTGAAACAACGCAGCAATGTCAGCAGACGATCGATGTCGTTTGTACAAAGAAAATATGTCAGCACACGACTCCTTTCTGTGTGCCGCCATTGTTGTTTGCATCAAAGTCGCTTCAGTGCTACGTCACATCTAGGCGATCCTGATTGGTTCATTATTTTTTGCTATCTTTTAGGAGTTTTCATTGCCTTTGAGCCCAGATTCTTGTGTGAAGCTCAGCGAACTACAAGGATCTGGCGAGAGTCAGGTTACCAATATTTGGCCTGTATCTTTTTTTTTATGCTGTTCTTTTTTCTGTAAGGGGTAAAAAAAGGAGGAGGATATTTGAAGTGTGATGTTTATTTATTGACAAGAAATACACACTAGTCTATGATGCACCTGTAACTACTTTTAATGGTTTTTTGATTGATTGAAACTTCCATTAGCAGGTTGCACAGTACAGTACATATTTTGTACAATTGACCACTAAATGGTAACACCCGAATTTTGTTTTTCAACTTGTTTAAGTCGGGGTCCACGTTAATCAATTCATGGTACAAATATATACTATCAGCATAATACAGTCATCACACAAATTAATCATCAGAGTATAAACATTGAATTATTTACATTATTTACAATCCGGGGGATGGGATGCGGAGGGGGTTGGGGCGGGGGGGGGTTAGGTTGGGTTGCTTTAGCATACTTCAGTCATCAACAGTTATATCATCTGAGAAATGGACATTGTAACAGTGTAGGTCTCACTTTCGCAGGATATATACAGCGAGCGGTGAACATAGTGAGCTCAGAAAGCATAAGAACAAGTATATACATTTGATTATTTACATTTGATTATTAACAATCTGGGGAGGTGGGATGTGGTGGGGGGAGGTGTGTTAGTCTAGGGTTGTAGTTGCCTGGAGGTGTTCTTTTAGTGAGGTTTTGAAGGAGGATAGAGATGCACTTTCTTTTACACCTGTTGGGAGTGCATTCCATACTGATGTGGCATAGAAGGAGAATGAGTTAAGACCTTTGTTAGATCGGAATCTGGGTTTGACGTGGTTTGTGGAGCTCCCCCTGGTGTTGTGGTTATGGTGGTCATTTACATTCTAGAAGTAGTTTGACATGTACTTCGGTATCAGGTAATAATGTGTTTACATTTAAATTAAATCTGATTTTTACATTGAAAGTACTGTAAAGCATATTGTAAAAGTAGAATGTCCAAATCATCAATACCTGTGCTCAACGGTACCAATTGTATGTACTTTGTGTGTGCTAAATATTAATTTGTTTATTATCACTTGTTTTATATTCTCATGTTATTTTGCTGAAAATTACACGATGAGATCAGCAAACACTGTACAGTGTCTACTCTTTGTGAAAAGTGTTGTAAATGTGTTTATTGCTCTGGGTAAAGGTTTGTAGTCTAGCAAAACAAATCAGAGCCGGGCCGGAGGCTGGACCGTGACCGGCCCCTTTAAACCCCAATAATAACGTTTCAACACCACATAGAGCAACTATGTTATTTTGAAGTCCAAATGGACATGAAGTAGCTATTACAAACCAATAGAACAACACAAACATTAAGCTACGTGGTGCCTACTAATAAAACACCATTATTCTAAGCAGTTCAGCACCACGGATAGCAACCACAACATTTTGAGATCCGCTTTAAATTTGGTATTTCAACAAATGAAAGGCTAGTAGCCTATATCAATAGCTATAAACTTTTGTAAAACTGGCAAAGCGGCCCACATGTGCACATACAAACACAATTTTAATATGAAGTACTACAGTATAGGCCTACTCACTACTATTTGAAGGGCATATGATGCGCTCAGAAAACTCATCCACGTTGCTCTGTAAGTCCATTTTTTTTCTCCCTAATTCTCTATGGGCAACATGTTAAGTCCACTCAGTCTGTCCTGTCCCACTGTGCTCCTGAAGTGTTTTTAATTTTCTTTACTTTGGGGAATGAGGTGACTAGAAGAGTCAAAAATAAAGGGAAGGCGGCACAAACCTCACTGAGTGTAGAAGTTAATGCTGGGTGGGTGACAAGGAGCATTTTTTCCAGATTTGCATCAGACTTTTGCTGTGGAATCTGTTCACTGAAAGAGGTTTTAAAACAAAGCAGCTGACCAGGGATGCTGGGGCCGATGTCCTAAATGTAGTCAAGCAGCTTGGTGTAACTCCTCATTTCATGCTTGCAGCAGTGTATTAGGGTGAATTGCCTCAAACATATTCACAGTTCCATTTAAGATCGTGAATCTTTGGGACAGTTGCTGGATAATAAGATCAAGACAAGCATTTAAAACGTTCACCCGAAACTCTCTCTGCGTCAGTGAGGCGACTGTTAATTGGGGCGGTATAGCTCGGTTGGTAGAGTGGACGTGCCAGCAACTTGAGGGTTCCAGGTTTGATCCCCGCTTCCGCCATCCTAGTCACTGCTGTTGTGTCCTTGGGCAAGACACTTTACCCACCTGCTCCCAGTGCCACCCACACTGCTTTAAATGTAACTTAGATATTGGGTTTCAAGATGTAAAAGCGCTTTGAGTCACTAGAGAAAAGCGCTATATAAATATAATTCACTTCACTTCACTTAATCAAAGTGATGCTTAACTTTTGTGGCCCTGTTTGTTTTAAACTGGGTTTGACTTCCCCATTTTGTAGCTAGAGCAAGAGTGGCAGATTTGTCCATCCATCCATCCATTTTCAACCGCTTGTCCCTCTTGGGGTTGCGGGGGTGCTGGATCCTGTCCCAGCTGCATTCGGGTGGAAGGCTGGGTACACCCTGGACAAGTCGCCACCTCATCGCAGGGCCAACACAGGCAGACAGACAGACAACTTTCACACTGTAGGGCCAATTTAGTGTTGCCAATCAACCCAACCCCAGGTGCATGTCTTTGGAGGTTGGAGGAAGTCAGATGGAACCCATGCAGTCACAGGGAGAACGTGCAAACTCCACAGAGAAAGACCTTCGAGCCTGGGGATCATACCCAGGACCTTCTTATTGTGAGGCACCAGCACTAACCCCTGTTGACACACCTTATATTTTGTCCATGATAATGGAATAAAACGGGTCTTTGTTTATTTCAGTAATTAGGCCCGCTTTTACACGTAAATGATCTCATATTGAATGTGGTGAGTCGTGACAAAGTTATTTCACTGACCCAGCTGGTCAGTTGATTGGCTTTTTCAAAACAGAGTCATAGCAAGGTAATAACTTGATTGTTTACAAAAAGTTGCCAGCATTTCCCTGCCCTATAACTCCCCAGTTCCCCTGAATGCCAGGTTGAATAACGCCAGAGTAAGAGTTAGATTTACAATGTGCTGTACAACCTGTCTCAAGAACAAGGCTACATTACGCACATTCCTTTCCATGTTGGCGTGCATTGTGGTGTTGAGTTTCCACTGCTCGTAGACTATGCATGCAGCAAGATGTATTTGCGTGGATTTGTGCTTCTCAAGAAATATGTTTCCAGTCTCTTAGTCTGTTTATCTTTGCATTGTTGTGTTTGGGGGATTTTGGTTGGCTAAAAGCCAGCAAGGCTCACATTAACAGCAGTCTAATTTGGGGGACAGTACTTTAGTGGTAGAGGTGTAATAACTTTCCGAAAAACACGAATTGTCGTTAACGGACCTTTAGGTCTGCGTGTGTCTATCTTAAAGTGGGACTGCACTGTTGTTGTAGTGTTGCCTATCGTTCACAATCATTATAAAAGACATGACGACAATTTTTTTTTTTTTTTTAACGCATTCTAACTCGTAAATAAATGTAAATAAAGGTCTGCTTGCAACAGAACCAATGGAAGGTCCTCTATTCCGCCCATAAAACCCTATAAATAACTCTCCAAAAATACTCCATTTACATCTTGTGAATTGGATATTAACCCAATATTAGTGATATTGTTACTATAAGCGCTAACAAGCTGCTTCCTCGCTTCCTTGCTTGTGAAAGTTTATTGTAGATCATACATCATGCCTCTCACCTGGATAGTAGAAGGATGAGGACATATTCCGACCAGTTGGTACACTTTGACAGCCAATTTAGACCCGGGAATGGCGAGAACGACACGAAAAGACACCTTGTTCCACCTCCCTTTGCTTCATGAAGATTATTAGTCATTCTTCATTTAAACGGGACAATAACAATATTCTATCAATCGGCATCCTAATGAGAGCAGACATTGTACAGTAAATGATTTTGTATTATGTTTTCTCTCATGAAGTCTGCAGTGAGTAATAATCAGTGATGTTGAAAAAAAAAGTGGACATCGTGGTGCGTTTTTGAAATTAATGCGCTGTGTATGCTTACAATTACAAACCCCGTTCCCATATGAGTTGGGAAATTGTGTTAGATGTAAATATAAACGGAATACAATGATTTGCAAATCATTTTCAACCCATATTCAGTTGAATATGCTACAAAGACAACATATTTGATGTTCAAACTGATAAACATTTTTTTTTTTTGCAAATAATCATTAACTTTAGAATTTGATGCCAGCAACATGTGACAAAGAAGTTGGGAAAGGTGGCAATAAATACTGATAAAGTTGAGGAATGCTCATCAAACACTTATTTGGAACATCCCACAGGTGAACAGGCAAATTGGGAACAGGTGGGTGCCATGATTGGGTATAAAAGTAGATTCCATAAAATGCTCAGTCATTCACAAACAAGGATGGGGCGAGGGTCACCACTTTGTCAACAAATGCGTGAGCAAATAGTTTAAGAACAACGTTTCTCAAAGTGCAATGGCAAGAAATTTAGGGATTTCAACATCTACGGTCCATAATATCATCAAACGCTTCAGAGAATCTGGAGAAATCACTCCACGTAAGCGGCATGGTCGGAAACCAACATTGAATGACCGTGACCTTTGATTCCTCAGACGGCACTGTATCAAAAACCGACATCAATCTCTAAAGGATATCACCATATGGGCTCAGGAACACTTCAGAAAACCACTGTCACTAAATACAGTTTGTCGCTACATCTGTAAGTGCAAGTTAAAGCTCTACTATGCAAAGCGAAAGCCATTTATCAACAACATCCAGAAACACCGCCGGCTTCTCTGGGCCCGAGATCATCTAAGATGGACTGATGCAAAGTGAAAAAGTGTTCTGTGGTCTGACGAGTCCACATTTCAAATTGTTTTTGGAAATATTCGACATCGTGTCATCCGGACCAAAGGGGAAGCGAACCATCCAGACTGTTATCGACGCAAAGTTCAAAAGCCAGCATTTGTGATGGTATGGGGGTGCATTAGTGCCCAAGGCATGGGTAACTTACACATCTGTGAAGGCACGATTAATGCTGAAAGGTACATACAGGTTTTTAGAACAACATATGCTGCCATCTAAGCGCCGTCTTTTTCATGGGCGCTCCTGCTTATTTCAGCAAGACAATGCCAAGCCACATTCAGCACGTGTTACAACAGCGTGGCTTCGTAAAAAAAGAGTGCGGGTACTTTCCTGGTCCCACCTGCAGTCCAGACCTGTCTCCCATCGAAAATGTGTGCCGCATTATGAAGCGTAAAATACGACAGCGGAGACCCCGGACTGTTGAACGACTGAAGCTCTACATAAAACAAGAATGGGAAAGAATTCCACTTTCAAAGCTTCAACAATTAGTTTCCTCAGTTCCCAATCGTTTATTGAGTGTTGTTAAAAGAAAAGGTGATGTAACACAGTGGTGAACATGCCCTTTCCCAACTACTTTGGCACGTGTTGCAGCCATGACATTCTAAGTTAATTATTATTTGCAAAAAAAAATAAAATGTATGAGTTTGAACATCAAATATCTTGTCTTTGTAGTGCATTCAATTGCATATGGGTTGAAAATGATTTGCAAATCATTGTATTCCGTTTATATTTACATCTAACACAATTTCCCAACTCATATGGAAACGGGGTTTGTATATATACAATGTTGCCGTTATTGCACTTTGTGTGTCTTATTACGCATTGAAATCAGAAAGTCCGCGCAGAGTATTTATTTTTTTATATTTTTTTGCCTTCTTCAGGTTTAAACTCAGATTTGCTTGTTTTGTTTTTTTTATTGATTATTGCTTTCCGCCGGTGTTTTGTTTTGTTTACGTTTGCTGGTGTTGTGCCAAAATGTGATTGCCTGCCAAAAATAGATTTCCTTTGCGGGAGCGCGCACCGCTCGCTAAACCTGCATTGCTTGGCTTCGTCTGTCCATCGCGGATTACTAGGTGTATGACAAAGACTTTATCTTCGTGGTTATTGTACTGTTTACTTGTTTGTAAGCATGTGTGAGATAATGTGTGTGAATGATAGTGTGTGCGTGCGCGTGTGTTTCTGTAAAGTGTTTATGCCCATTTTGTGTTGAGCTGCTCAAAAAAGCATACTTTTTAATAAACAAACATTTGCATCAAGCAAAGTAATTATCCAATCCTCTGTTGATAGTGTTAAAAACTTAGAAATGATCTGTCTGAGGTACACTTATTAAAAATAAAAATACAACTTTCATGATCTATATGCAATTAATTGCGAAAAATACCAAGTTAACTAAAGCCAATATGCAATTGTTTGCAATTAAATATTATAATCCTTTGACAGTCCTCATATAGATTATAGTAAAACCTTTTCAAACCAGGCACAAGTTCAAAAACTGCATGGTAATTTGCTTTCCACTTTCTGAACAAAAAACAAAAAAATCATCATCAGCAACAAACATTTTATGCTTTAGTCATTTTTGGATTGCTCAGCTTTTTGTGGCCACATCTGAAACTGTGAGAACTTCTCCTGTTTAGCAGCACGTCTCGTACATTGACTCCACGCTGCTCCAATGAACTCACAGATGCCATAAATGTGAAAGGCTCAACATTTTAAAGGCATGTGGTAACTCTACCAGTGCTTCATAAGGGGAGAGATATTATTCCACTCTACCCCTGCATCGAAATACTATCAAGAAGCTGATCATATTTATTTCTTAATCCGTACAAACATTTTGCATACCATCCATCCATCCATCCATTTACTACCGCTTATTCCCTTCGGGGTCGCGGGGAGCGCTGGAGCCTATCTCAGCTACAATCGGGCGGACATTTTGCATACCATCACCTGATTAGTCAAATAGGTGAATGAAATCTACGTAACATGCAGAAGAAGACATTCCGGGTGCCATTTGCACCAAATGTTGTGCAAACATGCCGCGAGGAAGGAAAAAAACCCCATCACACCGTTTCAGCCCCCTGAAACACAGGCAACACTATAATTACTGTATGTTTTGGAAGCCTATGAAGATGCCTGCTGCTAAACAAGTCGTAAAACAAAAGTGTGCACAATTCAGTTTAAATCAACTTTTAAAAAATACATATGAATAAGATATCGTTATCGGTGTTGAGAAGCAAGGAAGTTTTCTGTATTGGCTAGAGAAAAAATATATTCTGCATCCTTGGTAAGTAGGTATCGTAATGTATGCAGCATTTATGTATAATTGCCACATAATGTCATTTAAATGTCTTGACTACAGCAGACAAATGTCTCAGCACTTTGCTATTCACATTTGTAAATAAAGTTACTCTGTGTGGAGTTTGCATGTTTTCTCCGTGACTCCGTCTCCGGGTACTCTGGCTTCCTCCCACCTCCAAAGACATGCACCTGGGGTTAGGTTGATTGACAACACTAAATTGGACCTAGTGTGGGGTTCGGCGACTTGCGGCTTTAGAGGCTCGTGGATCCTTGGAGCTTTTTCAAAAATGGATGAAAATGGAAAAAGATGGGTAATGTGGTTTCTGTTGGAGGACAAACATGACACAAACCTTCCTAATTGTTTGAAATCCCACTGTTTATACTAACATGCTATTTGGCGAGCACCGTTTTTTCCTACTAATTTTGGCGGTCTTTGAACTCACCGTAGTTTGTTTAATTGTACAACTTTCTCAGACGCTGCCACAGAAAGACGTGTTTATTTCCACTCATTCTTTGTCTCATTTTGTCCACCAAACGTTTTATGCTTTGTGTGAATGCCCAAAGGTAAGCTTTGTTGATGTTAATGACTTGTGTGGTGCGCTAATCAGGCATGTTTGGTCAGTGCATGACTGCAAGCTAATCGATGCTAACATGCTATTTAGGCTAGCTGGATGTACCTAATATTGCATCATTATGCCTCGTTTGTAAGAATATTTGAGCTCTTTTAATTTCCTTTACTCATGTCCTCTGTGTATTTAATATATACTTGCATGTCTCATGACACATTATCTGTATGTAATACTAGCTGCATTTCTGATTTGTGTGCCATGTTGTTCCAGACCACAGCAAACGTTACCAAACTTGCAAAGATTAGAGCAAATCCATTAGAAGAAGACAGCATACCATTTCCTTTAACTTGGACACGCACATTTATACCTCTAGCCATTCTAAGTGAGTAATTTCCAGGAGTTATGTCACACCCAGAGAGGCCTCCGTTTTACTAATGTTTTCCAATGTTGTAAAAATGTGTAGAATAAATATTACATTTCAACATTTCTGTCAACGAAGATTTGCGTGAGCCTGCGACACATAGTCATTTTGATAGTAGGCTATTTTAGCTTATATAGACACTTACATCATGTGTTGCCTTCATTATAAGACTTATATAAGGCTTTTATTTTTTTGCGGCACCAGACTGATTTTTACAGACAGATATATACACATTCATATATCCACCCATCCATCCATCCATTTTCTACCGCTTATTCCCTTCGGGGTACATTCATATATACATACATTATATATATATATATATATATATATATATATATATATATATATATATATATATATATATATATATATATATATATATATATATATATATACATATATATATACACATATATACATATACATATATGTATATATATGTGTATATATATATATATATATATATATATATATATATATATATATATATGTGTGTATATATATATATATATATATATATATATATATATAAATGATAAATGGGTTGTACTTGTATAGCGCTTTTCTACCTTCAAGGTACTCAAAGCGCTTTGACACTACTTCCACATTTACCCATTCACACACACATTCACACACTCATGGAGGGAGCTGCCATGCAAGGCGCTAACCAGCACCCATCAGGAGCAAGGGTGAAGTGTCTTGCTCAGGACACAACGGACATGACGAGGTTGGTACTAGGTGGGGATTGAACCAGGGACCCTCGGGTCGCGCACGGCCATTCTTCCACTGCGCCACGCCGTATATATATATATATATATATATATAAAAAAAAAAATATATATATATATATATATATATATATATATATATATATATATATATATATATATATGTACATATATATATATATGTACATATATGTATATATACACGTTAGGTCAGGAAAAAACACAAGAGGTTACATCATCCCTACAAGCCTGTTTCGCAGGTTTCCCTGATTTTATTAATAATAAATAAACCTGCGAAACAGGCTTGTAGGGATGATATAGCCTCTTGTGTTTTCCCTGACCTAACGTATAGTCCCCTCTACCCCGGTATTGAGCACTGTATAACGGATAAAACCACAGAAACCTAGGCTATATATATATATATATATATATATATATATATATATATATATATATATATATATATATATATATATATATATATATATATATATATATATATATCTTCTTTTTTTTGTAATAAATGTTTTTGGGGCCAAATTCTTTTAAACCAATTTGGCCCCCCAGTCAAAAGGTTTAGACACTTCCTGGATAGCTTGTTACCTTCTTGGTTTAGTGCTGTGCATGTTATGACTTTTGGTGATAAAAAACACATTTTTGTCTTATATTTTGCTGTTTTGCTTTTAGGGGCAATGAGAAAGTTGTAAACTAAATCAGGATTGTGATGACATTTTTAACTATCTATTCATGCATCAGTAGCACCAGTAAGCGATATTGATGGTTGGGCAGTAGGTGGCCCCCAAAAGTACTGTCTTACCACTAGTTTAGTGCTTCCATGTTCTGTGAGTATTTTTTGTGAATAAGAACTTGTCGCCGTTGTTGTGCCCGGGCGACACGTGTGACCGTGTTGAAAAAAATGTTTCTCGAATGAATCGATTTGATTAATTTTTGCAGCCCTACCTCATGCACTTAATCAATAGCTGCATTGCTGTGATTATTGGTTTGCAAGTATTTCAGCTCACTACTTGTGTAAAAACGCTGCCCTCCACCCTCCTCTTCCTCCCAACTTGTCCTCCAGTAGAGTGCGAATGCAAATTAATGTTTGCGCTCCGTTGATTACGGTATTGACTTGTTTCCAAAGTGACTCTGTCATTAGCGGCTGATAATCCGTGAGGGGATTTAGGCTGCTCTCACTTGGCAACATGTTCAACTGGAGGTGTTAAGGCATGATTGGCTGTAGCTGCAGATAAAAGTTCCATAGAGGATGAAGATTAACTGGAGGTATCATTCTGTGGAACAATGTAGACTATTTTGTGTACTTTTTCTCTCCTTTGTCTCGTTCTTTTCTTCCCCATCTCTCAGTCATTGATTTCATTTTGTCTTGTTAGTCAACCTGTTCCTCCTGTCAGCCAATCAGCACATTGCTTGCCCTTGTGTTCCTCCTACTGCTGTGTCTCATTTATGTCACTTGAGTCTCGCAAGATTGTTGTTGTTTATGTTGCTCTGTCATCCTTGCTTTTCCCTGCTGCCTTTTTGTCCCAAATTTCCTACTGACAGTTTCCTATTTTGGAATAATTAACAACCAATGCTGCATTGAGAGCAAGGGAAACGTATTGACATTTTTTTTTTTTTTAAAGGTACTTGAATTCGTGTAATTTATTTGCTCAAAACTTGTTAACAGTTTCATCCAAAGTCCTGTCTGGGTTTATTTTGAAGTGTAACTTGTCCGTGTGCTCACCAGTCTGAGTCACTTCACTCATCTTTGCACTGACCTATGCAACAACCTGAGCCACGACTGTATAACAACACACACCTTTCAGGTAGCCATTCATTAAAAGGGAATTGCACTTTTTGGGGGAATTTTGTCCATTGTTCACAATCTTTATATGATACAAGAAGACAAATGTATATTTTATATGCATTCTAACTCAGTGTTTTTCAACCACTGTGCCGCGGCACACTAGTATGCTGTGAGATATTGTCTAGTGTGCCGTGGGAAATTATGCAACTTCACCTAATTGGTCCAAAAAATATTATTTGCAAATCAATCATTATAATCTGCAAATAATATGCCGTTGTCTAGTGCAGTGTTTTTCAAACACTGTGCCGCGGCACACTAGTGTGCCGTGAGATGCAGTCTGGTGTGCCGTGGGAGATGATCTAATTTGACATATTTGGGTTCAAATTTTTTTTTGCAAACCAGTAATTATAGTTGTTGTTGAGTGTCTAGAGCTCGGCAGTGTAACCGTGTAATACTCTTCCATATCAGTAGGTGGCAGCTGGTAGCTAATTGCTTTGTAAATGCAGGTAAAAAGGTGTCTTATGCTTAAACCAAAAATAAACAAAAGGTGAGTGCCCCTAAAAAAAGGCATTGAAGCTTAGGGAAGGCTATGCAGAACGAAAGTAAAACTGAACTGGCTACAAAGTAAACAAAAACAGAATGCTGGACGACAGCAAAGACTTACTGTGGAGCAAAGACGGCGTCCACAATGTACATCCGAACATGACATGACAATCAACAACGTCCCCACAAAGAAGGATAAAAACAACTGAAATATTCTTGATTGCTATAACAAAGTAGGTGCGGGAAATATAAGATATGATATTGCTACAGGAAAATACCAACAACAGAGAAAAAGACACCAAAATAGGAGTGCAAGACAAGAACTAAAACACTGCACACAGGAAAACAGCAAAACACTCAATAAGTCAGGGTGTGATGTGACAGGTGGTGACAGTACACCTACTTTGAGACAAGAGCTATAGTGATGCATGCTTAGTTATGCTTTAAAGTCATATCCAACAATTGCGACAATGACTTTTAACTGTCAACTGAGTTTATGATTTCTGCTGGTGGTGTGCCTCCGGATATTTCAACGCAAAAAATGTGCCTTGGCTCAAAAAAGGTTGAAAAACACTGTTCTAACTAATAAATAAACTTAAATAAAAGTCTGCTTAAAATGGAGTCAATGAGAGATCTTCTATTCCGCCCATAAGCCCTTTGAATAACCTTTCAAAAAGCTCCAACAATATTTACTTTTGTGACTTAAATATCAACCAAGTATTGGTAATATTGTTATTATGAGCGCTAACTAGGGATGATGTTTGATAAGAAATTATCGAGTTCGAGCCCATTATCGAATCCTCTTATCGAACCGATTCCTTATCGATTCTCTTATCTAATCCAGATAGGTTGTTGTGTATGGGAAAAAAACACAATATTTGGTTTAACAAAAGCTCACTTTTATAAGAAAAAAATAAAAAATAAAATAAATATTGACTGTTGTTACCACCCTAAAAAAATAAAATAAAATACATAAATATTGACTGTTGTTACCCATTGTATGGTATTTATTTATTTTTTGTCATAAAAAACTACAGTCGTGTGCTTACGGACTGTATCCCTGCAGACTGTATTGATCTATATTGATAATTAATGTAGGAACCAGAAATATTAATAACAGAAAGAAACAACCCTTTTGTGCAAATGAGTGTGAATGAGTATAAATGGGGGAGGGAGGTGTTTTGGGTTGGTGCACTAATTGTAAGTGTATCTTGTGTTTTTTATGTTGATTTAATTAAAAAAATTAAAAATAAATAAAATAAATATTTCTTGTCTGGCCCGGTACCAATTGATCCACGGACAGGTACCGGGCCGCGGCCTGGTGGTTGGGGACCACTGGTGTAGGCTACAAGATAACATTAACGTTATCAGACACATACAAAAAGGCTAACATTAACGTTACCGTTAGCCACTGACTATGCTTAGGTAACGTTAGTCTAGCTAACATTACTGCAATCCTGGATTGACATACGAGGTAACGTTATTTTAGCCTAAAGGCTACGAGTGAGCAGATATGGAAATTAACAGGCAACAGTTAACGTTAGTTACTCACCGCCACTATCACTGGAATTGGCGCTGCAGGTTGAAGAGGAGTGTGCTTCGTCGCTGCTTCTCCACGACACCTTTCTCTAACCTTCAGGTTATGTGCAGCCTGAACATGTTTCAACATGCTTGTTTTACTTCTCCCCTTACATGAGAGCGAAGCCTGGCAATAATTGCAGATAGCAGTTTCCTCGTCATATTTTTTTGTAAAATGAAGCCATGCCTTGAGGCGTTTTTTCCGGTCCATTGTTGTTGCTGCTTTCTGTATCTGCCGCCTAATGACACAGGGCATTTCCTAGTAAAAAAAAGGGATTTGTCCCCAGGGATTCGAATAAAGAACCAACTCTTTTTCTTTACTATAGTGGCCTCGATAACAGGACTCGGTTCTCAAAAAGGGATTCGAGTCCATGGAATCGGTTCTTTTCTTATCGAACAACCGGGAGAACCGGTTTCAAACATCATCCCGAGTGCTAACACAGACAAACTGTGTATAGCGGCGCCGTGATGACAGAGAGCTTACTAGCTATATTGACATAATCGGCTGGTGAGCTGCTTTCTTGCCTTAGAGCTCGTGAAAGTTTATTCTCGATTATAAATCATGTCGCTCAACTTGATAGACAGTTGGTCAACTTTGGCATCCAATTTAAACCCAGAAATGGCGAGAAAGACACAAAAACACGCTTGGTTCCACTCCCTTTTTTCTTCGCGAGGATTATGAGTCATTCTTTATCTAAACGGGAATACATCCCTAGTGACAGCAGACATTGTACAGTAAGTGATGTTGTGTTTGTTGTCTACAGTGAGTTGTAATCAGTGATGTTGTCGAAGGTAAAAGCGAACGTTGTGATAAAATGAGCAAAATAGGTAAACAAATGACATCTTATTATAATGTGCCTGTTATTACATTAAATGTGTACTTACAGCAAGTATATACAACCTTGATAGAGGTGTTTGGATGTTTTTTTAAGCACTTTATAGGCAGAATGACACAGCGAGAAGCAGTTACGAGGTAAATGTACGCTTAGGAGCAGTACAAACAGCCTTTAGTTCCTTGGAGGTCATCTGGAAGGACAGGGCTCTACGGATATCTACCAAGTTGCGGAACATAATTTGCTTGATTCTGTATTGAAGTATTTTTTGACACTTTGTGTTAACAAATTGGAGATTGTCAGTTCATTGCAATATCTAAACTAAGCACAAACAGTAAGTTCATTCGTGTTTGGTTAACTGTTTGGTGTAAACAAATATTTTTAGCATAACATTTTCTAATGTTAGAAAGTCTGTTTTCAAAACCTTTTAACTGGATGAGCATCAGAGCATTTTGGTTTTACCTCTGAACAAATGTAAACAGCTTATAATACTGTTGCTTCCACCTGGTGTGTGTTTCCAACAAACGTTGTACGTGTTGTTGTTATAAACAATTTCATTAAGTTGCACATTTGGTTATGATTAGGCCACATATGGTTTGGCTGTAATCTGTCGCACAATACCAGATGTTTATAACAGACTTAGTTTATTTGAGGAGTTAGTTTAGTATCGCCAATTTTAGCACCTTTTTTCCCCATCTTCCCAAAGAACTCCATAAGGAATACTGCAATAATTAGTTCCTTTTATGAAAAATGAGGGCAGATGCTTAAAGAGGAGAGATGAGATTATACAAAATATTGTCTTGCATCCGATGGGACTTCACTTGCTTGATCTGGCGTCAAGTTGATCTAATTTGATTTGGTAAATAAATGTAATAATATTGTATGTTGTTTTAGTTCTGACTGTCATTACACTTAAGTTGCAGACACATCAGTGTGATCTATTTTATGAAACCTTGTGTTTTCTTGCCTTATGTATAGTTGGAAAATTAAATATTGGTCCATTTAAAAAAAATAGAATACCATGAAAAACTTCATAATTTTTTGTCACTGAAAGACCCCCCCCCCCCCCCCCCCCCATGTCATGTTACTCAAATGTTTAACCTGATACCAATACTTGGGATAATATTTGATGCCCAAAAGTGTTTTCGACACCACAGGGATAGAAAAAAGATTCAATCAATAAACAGTTTTACTCACGCAAAGAAATACAGAAAAAAAACCTTATAATACAACGTAGAGCTAACGGTTAACAGAACCTCAGGTCAAATTGTAAAATAACTCACAGGGCACGGGCCTTAATCATAAACTATCTTCGAGTATTAAACAAATTACAAACCCCGTTTCCATATGAGTTGGGAAATTGTGTTAGATGTAAATATAAACGGAATACAATGATTTGCAAATCATTTTCAACCCGTATTCAGTTGAATATGCTACAAAGACAACATATTTGATGTTCAAACTGATAAACCTTTTTTTTTTTTTGCAAATAATAACTAACTTTAGAATTTGATGCCAGCAACACGTGTCAAAGAAGTTGGGAAAGGTGGCAATAAATACTGATAAAGTTGAGGAATGCTCATCAAACACTTATTTGGAACATCCCACAGGTGTGCAGGCAAATTGGGAACAGGTGGGTGCCATGATTGGGTATAAAAAAAGATTCCATGAAATGCTCAGTCATTCACAAACAAGGATGGGGCGAGGGTCACCACTTTGTTGACAAATGCGTGAGCAAATTGTTGAACAGTTTAAGAAAAACCTTTCTCAACCAGCTATTGCAAGGAATTTAGGGATTTCTTCATATACGGTCCGTAATATCATCAAAGGGTTCGCAGAATCTGGAGAAATCACTGCACGTAAGCAGCTAAGCCCGTGACCTTCGATCCCTCAGGCTTTATTGCATCAACAAGCGACATCAGTGTGTAAAGGATATCACCACATGGACTCAGGAACACTTCAGAAACCCACTGTCAGTAACTACAGTTTGTCGCTACATCTGTAAGTGCAAGTTAAAACTCTTTTGTGCAAGGCGAAAACCGTTTATCAATAACACCCAGAAACGCTGTCGGCTTCGCTGGGCCTGAGCTCATCTAAGATGGACTGATACAAAGTGGAAAAGTGTTCTGTGGTCTGACGAGTCCACATTTCAAATTGTTTTTGAAAACTGTGGACGTCGTGTCCTCCGGACCAAAGAGGAAAAGAACCATCCGGATTGTTATAGGCACAAAGTTGAAAAGCCAGCATCTGTGATGGTATGGGGGTGTATTAGTGCCCAAGACATGGGTAACTTACACATCTGTGAAGGCGCCATTAATGCTGAAAGGTACATACAGGTTTTGGAGCAACATATGTTGCCATCCAAGCAACGTTACCATGGACGCCCCTTCTTATTTCAGCAAGACAATGCCAAGCCACGTGTTACATCAACGTGGCTTCATAGTAAAAGAGTACTAGACTGGCCTGCCTGTAGTCCAGACCTGTCTCCCATTGAAAATGTGTGGCGCATTATGAAGCCTAAAATACCACAACGGAGACCCCCGGACTGTTGAACAACTTAAGCTGTACATCAAGCAAGAATGGGAAATAATTCCACCTGAGAAGCTTAAAAAATGTGTCTCCTCAGTTCCCAAACGTTTACTGAGTGTTGTTAAAAGAAAAGGTGATGTAACACAGTGGTGAACATGCCCAACTACTTTGGCACGTGTTGCAGCCATGAAATTCTAAGTTAATTATTATTTGCAAAAAATAAAAAATAAAGTTAATGAGTTTGAACATCAAATATTCTGTCTTTGTAGTGCATTCAATTGAATATGGGTTGAAAAGGATTTGCAAATCATTGTATTCTGTTTATATTTACATCTAACACAATTTCCCAACTCATATGGAAACGGGGTTTGTATTTTAAAACATTATGAATCCAGACGGTGGTCCGGATCACCCTTTAAATGTAATCAGTTGTTCCTTATCCCATTACTGAAGGTAATTATTATTACCTTTTTCGTTATGTTGCTGATTAACTAACTGACTGACTGATAATTCAAATACAAATCTCCTGGCGGAGGCAATAAACAGTTCAATGAATGAACAGTGCACAATGAAAAACTGCAAATATGAAAACAAGTTCCAGGTTATCTGAGGTAGTGCAAAAAAATAAATGAGAGAAAAATATTTTGAGGTTATATAGGGATGTGAAATTCACAATTACATTAAATTCTGATTCTCTGGGTGACGATTTAATTCAGAATCGATTCTCGATTCAACAGAAATCTCTATTAAAATTGATTCGTGTGATGTTTTTTATTTTGGTTTGAAATAATAAAAAACAACTTTTCAAAACCAGTTTAAGGGTTACACAAGCTCCTCATTGGCTGCTGACGTATGACATATATACGCAGTGAGTAAGCATGGATATTGTCTGAAAAACCAAACCTTAAAGAAAAAAAAATGGTTCTTGGAAATTTTGAATAAAAATGACAAAAATTGCACTTCGGATATGAATGTACTATAATGACCCTGTCTATTAATGTAATAAATGGGGATGCTCGATTTCGTCAGCCTTTAACCACCAGCTGCGGCTAATTGCTTTAAGACAACCACCACTCATGCAGGCCACGATAACATCAGTCATGAGTTTGAAACACAAGATTTGCTAATAGTGCTGCAGCTATCAATTATTTTAGTAATGGAGTAATCTTCAGATTAGTTTGTTAGATTCATAGAGTAATCAGATAAAACACACTTTATAGCCCCAATGCGTGTTTTGGGAAAATTATTTAAATGAAAATGTTTCTGCTTGCCATAACCTTATTCTTTTATTCTAAAAAATGCACATCATCAACATTGAATTTACACTTTTATCATGCGTGCATTAATTTAAAAAACTCCAAAAGAAATCTTCGCTGAATTGAACTGATCACCCGGGCGACCCAGCCGAGGGTGATCAGTCCCTCGACTTGTGTCCAGGTAGCGCTCTACGCCACGCGTCCCCCCTCCGACGGTCTGCCCTGGGGCTGCGCCGGTGGTGCTTAGAGGTTCTGGGCACTGTGTGGAGTGTCCGGGCCTGGATCCTCCTCCGTCTCATCAGGTGCCGTACAGGGTACTGGCACTGTGCGTTGCACCACGGGTTTCCCCAAGGCAGCCTATCTTGGTCTTATATATCTTCAGGGTTTTTCGTAGCGCTATATGGGTGCTCCCTTGCGAGAGCTGCAGCTTGGGATGCTACCCCTCCCTGCCCCGGTTGCCGTCTTTCCGGGCTGTCAACTGTCTCTCCAGTTGTCACCACTTTTTCGGGGTTGTCATCCAGCCTCTTCCTGGAAGTCAATGGCAATGCCATACTAATGCTAATGAATAATTGGGCCTACTAGGCTACTGTGTTTTAATGTTAGTCATTATGGTGGTACATGGAGAGCCAAGTGTTGTCTGAGGTGGTACTTGGTAGGAAAACGTTTGGGAACTACTGCGTTAGACCATGTCTGTTGGGAAGCCGTGGGGAGTGCTTCTGGGAATATGTGATGTTGGACCTGATAATAATAATAATAATAATGGATTAGATTCATATAGCGCTTTTCTATCGACTAGATACTCAAAGCGCTCACAGAGAAGTAAGAACCCATCATTCATTCACTCCACATTCACACAGAGGTTATGGTAAGCTACATTTGTAGCCACAGCTGCCCTGGGGTAGACTGACGGAAGCGTGGCTGCCAATTTGTGCCTACAGCCCCTCCAACCACCACCTATCATTCATTCACCAGTGTGAGGCATTCACCACTGGGGGCAAGGGTGAAGTGTCTTTGTCCAAGAACACAATGGCAGAGAATTTGGATGGCAAGAGACGGGGAGCGACCCTGACACGGCCACTCTACCCACTACGGCGTGGTAGTGGGTAGATTGTGGGTATGATTGTGGTGGTCCGCTCCCTGTATGATCGGTGACAGAGCTTGGGCCACACTGCCGCTAAATAAGTCGGACCCGCTTTTAGTGAGGGTTGGACTCCGCCAGGGCTGCCTTTTTTTCGCCAATTCTGTTCATAACTTTAATGGACATAATTTATAGGCACAGTTTGGGTGTTACGGGGATCCAGTTTAGTGGATACAGGATTAGGTCTCTGCTTTTTGCAAATGATACACTCCTGCTGGCTTCATATGGCTGCGATTTTCAGCTCTCACTTGATTGGTTTGCAGTTGAATGTAAAGCAACTGAGATGCGAATCAACACTTCCAAGTTAGAATCCATTGGTCTCGCTCGGAAAAGGGTGGAGTGCCATCTCATCTCATAGGGGATATCCTATGAGATGAGAAAAATCCTGCCCCAACTGGAGGAGTTAAAGTAACTCAGGGTCTTGTTCGCGAGTGAAGTAAGAGCAGATTGTGAGATTTAAAGGTGGTTCACTTGAGCGTTCACAGTGATGTGGACTCTTCATTGGTCCGTCACGGTAAAGAGGGAGCAGAGCCAGAAGGCAAAGCTCTCAATTTACCGTTCAGTCTAGGTTCCTATCCTCACCTTAGATCATGATCTTTGGGTTAGGTTGTGACTAAAAAGACAAGATCGCGGGTACAAGCGACCGGAATACATGTTCCCCCGTAGGGTGGGAGTTCTCCGTTATGCATATAATGAGAAGCTCCGTCATTCTGGAGGATCTCTGACTTTAGATGTGATGGTATCTGGTGGCTTCCTACTGATCAGACCTCCACGTGGATGGCCCAGGACATGTTGGAGAGACAGTCTCTCAGCTTTCCTGGAAACGCCTCAGAATTCCCTGGGAGGAGGTTGGACAAAGTAGTCAGAGAGAGGGTCTGGGCTTAGGCTGTTGCACTTGCAACCGACCTCAGATAAGCAGAAAAAGATGGATGAATTCAAGGACGGATGAACGTAGCATGTGACTCGCCAGACTGACTCTCAAAAGCCCAACACCCGTGTCACCATTTTTATACTGATGCTTAACAAGTGTTGCCGCAAGTTTTAATAGTGGTAGTACTTGAGATTAAGTACTGGATAAAAAACTACCACGAAGATGCCAATGCTCAATTGGAGGGTTTGAGTGTCAGCTAGCTTACTCTGCCTTGTTCATCATTTAATACAACATTTTTGTTTGCCTAGTCTTCAGTTGTGGGCTTAATCTCTTGCCATCACTCTCTCATCTCTAAATGCTCCCATCAGGTATTGTACAAACAAACCACTAAGATTAAAATGCATATTCATTGGCGGCACTGTCAACATTAGGAGCCCACAATCCCTTAGTAGCTATTACTTTTTACGATAAGCATTTGGTTTGCCTCGTTACATTGTTTTCTTGGCTTACCGTATTGATATGAAAATGTCTTTAAGTGTGTGATCATCAGATGCTTGTTTTGCAAAAACTGCCTGCAAGGAGCAAAGCACATCAGGCCCACTATACGTCACAAACTATTTGGCCTTTGTAGGGTTAGGCAGTTAGAATTAGGCTGTCAAATAGAGGATGCACCGTTTTGTGGGCAAGTCTTATTTACGTGCCTCCAGTTCGACTGTGTCGTCTCCCTTCCAGCCATGTTGTCGTTTTTAGTGCTTTCATATCGAGTCTACTGACAGATAAACGATCAAACTATACGCTACTTGGTTTTAGAAATGGCAGCAGAGGAGGATGCATATGTCATAGTCTGCCCCACAACAAGAGGATGGAGAAAAATAATTAGCTTTTGACTTCAGCGTCGGGCGACAATGGTGAACTCGCACACAGCTCTTCGGGTAAAACTTTGCCATATATGGAGATATCCGCTGTCGTCACACTTGTGAAAAACGTCACAAACTGGGCAAATTCCAAACGGCATGTTTTTAGGAAGTATGAAAGAAGGCAAGGTTGTTTTATAAATATCTCTGCCATGCCTCAATGGCTTGACTTAAACATTTTCAGGACTTATGCAGATCCCAAATACACAAAAACAGGTAACCCATAGGAAAGAAAAGTTAGTTTTGCATAATGGGTCCCCTTCAAGGGCAAATACCATCCATCCATCCATTTTCTACCGCTTGTCCCTTTCGGGGTAGCGGGGGGTGCTGGAGCCTATCTCAGCTGCATTCAGGCGGAAGGCGGTGTACACCCTGGACAAGTATTTAATTCAGAGTAAATTAGTTTTTGCTTGTGTTTGAACATTTTGCTCTATTGATGTCACATTCAGTTTGGGGGTTTTGTGTTGTTTTTCCTTTGTTTAGTGTTTCTTCCTGATGTCCTACTTCCCATTTTGTAGTTTGTTCTGCATGATTTACTCCTGCTTCTGAGCGCTATTCACCTCACCTGTTCCTGGTTGCAGTTAGGAGGCTCGCCTGTCACTGACTGCCAATCAGGAGTGTGTATGTACCAGTGTCACCTGCTTTCATTGTTTCCTGGATGCTACAGTCTTGTCTTTCATTGTTGCATGTGTTATCTCGCTGCTGCTGTATTGTGCCTTTCACGCGTCTTCTTTTTCGTTCTACTTAAAAACTTAAACCTTTTTACCTGCACGCCACTTTCTGTCTTTGCATCCTGGGGTCACGCCAAACAACACCATGCAGAAACCTTGACAATTGATTTTATTTGGATCAACATATTATATATACTGTAATAAAAGAGAATAAGGAAATAATTGTAATATTTGATTGACATTGGTACACAGTGATTCTGTATTTTTGTCTGATCTTGAAGAATATTAGCAGTCGTATGACTGATACTGCTCCCGTAACTATATATAACAGAAATTTGTAGTATCGCCCAAAACTAATTGAAAGTATCCAAACACAAAAAATAAACGCCAATTACGTTTTCACAGAAGTGTAGATAGAATCATGTTAGAACAGAAAGTAACCAATTAAAAAAAAAAAAAAAAAAAAAATATATATATATATATATATATATATATATATATATATATATATATATATATATATACACACAGGTAAAAGCCAGTAAATTAGAATATTTTGAAAAACTTGATTTATTTCAGTAATTGCATTCAAAAGGTGTAACTTGTACATTATATTTATTCATTGCACACAGACTGATGCATTCAAATGTTTATTTCATTTAATTTTGATGATTTGAAGTGGCAACAAATGAAAATCCAAAATTCCGTGTGTCACAAAATTAGAATATTACTTAAGGCTAATACAAAAAAGGGATTTTTAGAAATGTTGGCCAACTGAAAAGTATGAAAATGAAAAATATGAGCATGTACAATACTCAATACTTGGTTGGAGCTCCTTTTGCCTCAATTACTGCGTTAATGCGGCGTGGCATGGAGTCGATGAGTTTCTGGCACTGCTCAGGTGTTATGAGAGCCCAGGTTGCTCTGATAGTGGCCTTCAACTCTTCTGCGTTTTTGGGTCTGGCATTCTGCATCTTCCTTTTCACAATACCCCACAGATTTTCTATGGGGCTAAGGTCAGGGGAGTTGGCTGGCCAATTTAGAACAGAAATACCATGGTCCGTAAACCAGGCACGGGTAGATTTTGCGCTGTGTGCAGGCGCCAAGTCCTGTTGGAACTTGAAATCTCCATCTCCATAGAGCAGGTCAGCAGCAGGAAGCATGAAGTGCTCTAAAACTTGCTGGTAGACGGCTGCGTTGACCCGGATCTCAGGAAACAGAGTGGACCGACACCAGCAGATGACATGGCACCCCAAACCATCACTGATGGTGGAAACTTTACGCTAGACTTCAGGCAACGTGGATCCTGTGCCTCTCCTGTCTTCCTCCAGACTCTGGGACCTCGATTTCCAAAGGAAATGCAAAATTTGCATGGTTGGGTGATGGTTTGGGGTGCCATGTCATCTGCTGGTGTCGGTCCACTCTGTTTCCTGAGATCCAGGGTCAACGCAGCCGTCTACCAGCAAGTTTTAGAGCACTTCATGCTTCCTGCTGCTGACCTGCTCTATGGAGATGGAGATTTCAAGTTCCAACAGGACTTGGCGCCTGCACACAGCGCAAAATCTACCCGTGCCTGGTTTACGGACCATGGTATTTCTGTTCTAAATTGGCCCGCCAACTCCCCTGACCTTAGCCCCATAAAAAATCTGTGGTGTATTGTGAAAAGGAAGATGCAGAATGCCAGACCCAAAAACGCAGAAGAGTTGAAGGCCACTATCAGAGCAACCTGGGCTCTCATAACACCTGAGCAGTGCCAGAAACTCATCGACTCCATGCCACGCCGCATTAACGCAGTAATTGAGGCAAAAGGAGCTCCAACCAAGTATTGAGTATTGTACATGCTCATATTTTTCATTTTCATACTTTTCAGTTGGCCAACATTTCTAAAAACCCCTTTTTTGTATTAGCCTTACACAATATTCTAATTTTGTGACACACGGAATTTTGGATTTTCATTTGTTGCCACTTCAAATCATCAAAATTAAATGAAATAAACATTTGAATGCATCAGTCTGTGTGCAATGAATAAATATAATGTACAAGTTACACCTTTTGAATGCAATTACTGAAATAAATAAAGTTTTTCAAAATAGTCTAATTTACTGGCTTTTACCTGTGTATATATATATATATATTTTTTTTTTTTTTTTTTTTTTTTGAGTATAAAAATCCTTATCACAAGAGGCTGCTAGATATATTATAACCTCGATTTTTGGCACAAGAAGCTAACCGCCAAAGGTTCAATGTAAAGTATGATCCAGATGTCAATACCATCGATACCTAGTGTAGTGTCAGTAAATGAACAATACTAAAGTGATTATATCTATATTTTTATTATAGGGTATTTTGATATTGTTTTGGATACAGAAAGGCTTTGAGGGCAAAACCTAAATGATTTAAATGGGAGCAAATATTAGTTTTTGCTGTTTAGCTATTGTGCACTTGTCAATTTATTTTGTCAAAAAAAAATTGTATGAAGCCACAATACCACATGTAATTTGAATGCTGGAAATATTTACATTTATTAAAGAAAGCTTTATAAACATGTGTTATTTTGTTTACTTCACCTACTTGCTGCAAAACATTTTCACTTCTATTATCTATTGTCAAAGTATCGTATCGGGACTCAAAATTGGCTCAGATCTGAGGCAAAAAAAATCAGATCAGGATCAGAAGCTAAAAATGTTGATACCCCTAATTGGAAGGTGTGTGAGTTACTTTTTTTTTTTTTTTTTTTGGCAATTTGTGATAAAAATTAAAATCCCGGGAAATGTACCCTATTCTGAAATTTGAATATTGACGGATATACCTCAGACCAAACTTCAATCTTATAACAAAATCTCATAAGACAAGATAAGGCTTCTGTCTTTAGACAGATGGGGGAAAATCAAGACGAAAACATTCCAATTGTCTTTTCAGCATGCTTTTTTGCCTCTCATGGATGTTTTATGGCCGCAAACATCACATCCATCTCCTCTGTTTTTTCACCTACAAATAGGCACGGAAATGGTAGGCAACTTGAAGAAGTGTGTGTGTGTGTGTGTGTGTGTGTGTGTGTGTGTGTGTGTGTGTGTGTGTGTGTGTGTGTGTGTGTGTGAGGGAACACACAAACAGCACAGTGCATTTTCCATTCATGGTTTCACCCCAAGCAGCCTATGTTTCACCTTCCTTTCCATTCATCTTTCATAAATACAGCCACAAAGAGCAAAGAGGCATAAATAATGCACTTTATGCCAGTGGGTCCCTTTAACAATGCAGTAGATTCACTTAAGAATACATGATGACCTTTACATACAGTATATCATCGACTGTAGAGCAGGGGTCACCAAACTTTTTGAAACCAAGAGCTACTTCTTGGGTACTGATTAATGCGAAGGGCTACCAGTTTGATACACACTTAAATAAATTGCCAGAAATAGCCAATTTGCTCAATTTACCTTTTAACTCTGTTATTATTAATAATTAATTATATTTATTTTTGTGGAAACACTGATCATCTTAATGATTTCTCACAATAAATATATATAGAAACAGATAAATATCAATATGCAACACTTTATTTTTATATTTTCTCTAAGTGCACATTTTTCAAATGGAACATTTTCAAATGATCACTTCTAAGACAGTCTTGTGAAATCACAGTATCCCATTTTAACTAGCTACCCACTAACATTTTTTAACAAATCATGAATTACTTTGCACCATGTTTGTACAAATAATAACTCATGTAAATACAAAAGTCAACTCTCCAATTTTTAAATAAATCATGTCACACTTTGAACTGGACACCAAATCTGTTATCTGTTTCTTTGTCAGTTAGTGGGAAACCTGGCATTGCATGCTGTCAATTAGTGTGTTGTACTCTGGTGTATAACTTGACACTGCAACTCTGAGTGAGTCTTGCAGATGTGCATCAGTGAGGCGTGTTCTGTGTTTGTTCTTGATGAAGTTCATGTCAGAAAAGGCTGATTCACAAAGATAATATTTTTCCTCATTGTTTGCGGAACCTTCTTAATCTTTTGGACATATTTTCATAGCAATCTGGCCTTAAGCTTAATTATGATAAATGTAAAATGTTAAGGATCGGAAATCTAAAGGGAACGTCCTTTCGAATGGAATGCAAAGTGCCTGTTTTGTAGACAGATGGACCAGTTAACATACTTGGTGTTGTTGTCCCAGAGAATCTGGAAGTAAATTATGATAATCGCCTAAAAAAACTGGACAAAATTATGCAATTATGGAAAGGGAAATCCTTAACCTTGTATGGTAAAATATTTTATTGTCAACTCGTTAATTATTCCTCAATTTATTTATTTGTTTTTGTCATTACCAGCTCCATCACAAAACTTTTTTAAGATTTATGAGCGGAGGGTCTTCGATTTTGTCTGGGACGGCAAACCAGAAAAGATTAAAAGAAAAGTTTCGTACAATGAGTATGAATACGGGGTCCTGAAACTTCTCAACCTTGAAGCTATGTGTCTGTCTTTAAAAGCATCAATTGTTCCAAAGATGTATTTAAACACTGAGTGGTACACAAGTGTCTTGTTGGACAAAAAACATGTACTGTATCAAAATAAATTGTATCCTTTTTTTAACAAGTGATCCCCTCCCATTTTTCTTATGTACAGAGTCTGCTGGGAAACATAGCGGGGTTCATAAAGGAAACAATCCACTCATGGTGGTGTTTTCAATTTTATGTGCCAGAAAAAAGAGACAATACTTTGCAGCAGATAATATGGATGAACTCTAATATGGTAATAGATGGAAAAATATGTTTGAAATAGGAATCATTTTTGTCAATGATATTATCAATGAGAATGGTAAAATTATGAAGTATGATGAATTTAGAACTATGTATGGTGATGCTTGCTCAAGCTTTGCATTTAATCAACTAACTGGAGTATTTGGGAAAAGATAATTAATTATGGAACTACTAAATTATTAGTTTGTAAACCTCTAATAAGAAATTCTAGTTATCAAAAAGGAACTAAAATAAATAGAAACATATATAAGTTTTATTTAATAAAGAAATCTTAGAAGGCTGTCCCATATAATACATATGGAAAATGGGAGGACTTTTTTTGACTGCCTGTTGCCGTGGGATGCCATATTCAAACTAATCTATTAAACTACTATCGATGTGCAAAATCGTTATTTTCAAATTAAAATGATTTATAACTTCTTACCCATGGGGAAAATGTTAAAATTATGGAATATGACAGAGTCAGATGATTGCCGATTTTGTTGTCAGGAGTCTGAATCCACCCTGCATTTGTTTTGGTATTGTCATATTGTGTCTTCGTTTTGGGTGGAAGTTGAAAAAATGTGTTTAAGGATTGGTTTGTTTATAAAGCTTGATGTGGTTTCTGTTATTTTAGGAGAGTTCATTGACAATCATGATTTAGTCACTTTAATTATAGTACTCGGTAAAAGGTTTATTTTTAAGGCCAAAAACAAATATTCACTTAGTATTACTTTCTTTAAAACATGTATTCAGTATTTTTTAACTTTAGAAAGTTACATGGTTGAAAACGATAATGATGCCAAAAAACATAAAAAAAAGATGGGAAGTCCTCAAAGGCTTATTTTGAAAGTATAATTATGTTCATAGAGTATATGCTATCTGTTGTTGTGTTCCCTAATTTGAGTGACCTGGACATAATCTGGACTGTACATAAATGCTTATTTTGAAAATGTAATTGTGTTTATAAATGATATGCAATCTGTTGTGTTCCCTAATTTTTTTCTGTGTACATGAATGAAGGTGTGTGTTGCTGAGTCCGACTTGGACATTATCTGGACTGGACCTGGTTTTAAAAACCCTTTAAACAAATCTAATTTCATTGACAACCTGGTCTGGTGAAGATAAGGTCCTTTTTTTAAAAATAAAATAAAATAAGATAAATAAATAAAAAACATTTTCTTGGATAAAAAAAGAAAGTAAAACAATATAAAAATAATTACATAAAAAATAGTAATTAATGAAAATGTTAGTGGACCAGCAGCACATACAATCATGTGTGCTTCGGGGACTGTGTCCCTTGCAGATGTGTTGTCTATGTTGTGGGAACCAGAATATTGTAGCAGAAAGAAATAACCCCTTTTGTGTGAGTGGGTGTGGGTGAGTGTGAATGTAGCTGTCTAACAGTACAATACCTCTTCATATTGTCTTTGGACATTTCTGCCGACTCAGCTGATATGTCGTATCATTGTTTCATGTAACCTCATTTACGCTATTATGTTCGTACTTGTATTTTTAAATTGCCCAATGTGGGAAGGTTTGTCACAAAATGACTCACATCGGTCACACCGCCAGCTGACAGCTTCATTTGATGAGAGCCATGTTTCAGCTGTGCTGCGATAACAATGACAGGAACAAGTCAAAGAAAATGTAGGCCTATGATAGCAGCGGGTGAACGCTGGAAAACAAAAAGACAATATTTACGCTCTCAATTTTGAAATTATTTTATGTGGAAATGACTGCAGTGGAGCCTCGTTCACCGCAAAGCGAAATGTTGCATGTTTGTCTATTAATGGTGTAACTGTCTGTCTTTTTTTGAGGCAAGGCACATTTTTTTCATTTAAAAATACGGAGGCACTCCACCAGCAGAAAACGTTAAAAAATGAAACTCCACCAGGTCCTCCTCGTGCCTTATTTTGAGTTTGTTGGTGTTTTCCTGTGTGTAGTGCTTTAGTTCTTGTCTTGTGCTGTTATTTTGGTATTTTCCTGTAGCAGTTTCATGTCTTCCTTTGAGTGCTATTCCCCGCACCTGCTTTGTGTTAGCAAGCAAAGCTATTGCAGTTGTTGCTATCCTTCTTTGTGTGGACATTGTTGCTTGTCATGTCATGTACGAATGTACTTTGTGGACGCTGTCTCTGCTCCACACGCTGCAAGTTTTTGCTGTCGTCCAGCATTCTGTTTCTGTTTACTTTGTAGCCAGTTCAGTTTTACTGTTGTTTTACATAGCCATCCCTATGCTTCATTGCCTTTTTCTTTCCCTTTTGTTCATTTTTGGCTTAAGCGTTACATACCTTTTTACCTGCACCCTGTGGTCTGCATATTGGGATCACAGTTCTACAGCTGAATTCTACAATGAGAAAAAGGAACAGTATTTGCAGATTATAATTATTGATTTGCAAAAAAAAAATTTTTTTGACCAATTAGGTGAAGTTGCATAATTTCCCACGGCACACCAGACAATATCGCACGGCACATAGTGTGCCGCGGCACAGTGGTTGAAAAACACTGCCCTAGAGGCAGCATTTAGAGATTAAAAAGAATAGAACCTAGAATTGCGCCTTGAAGAACCCCACATCGTATCTCATTGGTTCCTGAGGAACATGCATCCATATTTACATAAAAACATCTGTCTGTAAAAAAAAGAGCGGATCCACTTAAAACAGTACCAGAAGTCTAAGTCCATCCATCCATCCATTCATTTTCTACCACTTGTCCCTAGTCTCTTTAATAAAATGTGATGGTCTACTCTACTGTAACAAAAGCAACACTTGGATCCAGCAGAACCAACACTGTTAGATTTTTATTATCTAGATTCCTCTTGATGTCATTTAAAATCTTTAAAAGTGCTGTCTCGGTACTTTGGTTCATCCTAAAGCCAGACTGATGTATTTCCAAAATGTTATTTATATGTAAAAAGTTGTTGACTTGGTTAAAAATACGTTTTTGTAAAATTGTACTTAAGAACTGTAAATTGGAATCAGGTAGGTAGTTGTTAAAAACATTTGGGTCCAAACGACTCTTCTTCAGAATTGGCCTCACTCCCGCCCCTTTAAAAGCGGCAAGGAAGACCCCTGCCTGAAGAGAGCAATTCATAATAGTTAAAAGCTGTTCCTCAAAGATTCCATGAAATGATTTAAAATGTGATGTGAGAAAGAGTTACACACAGAATGAGGGGGCTGCTAAAAACAAAGGTGTGCTGCTCAAATGATGTGCAATTGTTGTTAAAAGACACTCGATTTGAGGTTGGTAAATTATTTTTAAATTGATGCAGTCCCGCATCCTCCTCTGCCGTCTCTAGTAGAAAGTAAAAAGAAAAAGATTTGGTGAGGAAGCCTCAGTGAGAACAACAGGTGCGTCAGTGCCAAGACATGTCTCAGTTAAAAGAAGACAGTCTAACTTTTTGTGTAAAATCATATCATTCTCTAAAAAAAGTTATGTTCAAAAGGGAGAGAATGTTTAAAAGTGCTTTCTTGATGTAGACAGGTGGAGAAGTGGGTTGATGGTGTTAAGGGAGATTTCTGAGGTGGTGAAAGTTAGCATAATGTGTATGGAGGTGTCTAGTGTGTGCTTACGAAGCCAGAGACCCGCCAAACTAAGGAGAATAATACTTACAAACACAGACTCTAACATGGTGTGACAAATCATAACACATCTACTGCTATCATGGCCAATGCTGCAATACAACCAAAGAAACGAAAATTTTTGTCTGAGGAGACAAAACATTTTTAAAATCAAGACAATCAAGGATCAACAATGGCCCGGCTTTCACTCGCTGGCATGAGCTCAAAGATCAGTAGGGATTTTTGGCCGATGCTGCTGTGGCTCTGTTCCTAATAAACTTGTGACTTTTGATGCTAAAATCAAAATGATAATGCTAATGTCGGAAATCGGAAATTTGCTACTACTTTCTTCAAAAAAGAAACTTTTACCGTGTGGGTTCAAGTTATTTTACAGGCTTGACTGGATGTAAATTGCAGTAAGGCAAACAGGCAATGAGCTACATTTAACCGAAAGCAGAGGCATGGTCTCCCATTGACTAACTTTTCTGCGCGATTTTAATGGATTCTATGGTTCCAGTGGGTTTGTATGACGAGGAACTCTTATCTGGGGAAATGATTACGAATAATAAATTTTCGGTTTCAAGTTAGTTTTTCAGGTTGTCTAGTTTGCACATTCAATCACTGATGTTGCTCTTCTTTTTAAAAACAAGTTGCGGGAAAATATATGTCGCACTGCAGTCCCTTCAGAACCAGTTTGTGTCAGGCTTGTCACTGACAGTTTGTGTTTTATTTCCTGTCAGCGCTCTTATTTTGATTCCTTTTCCTGCATGTCTCCCTGAGCGCTTGTTTCCTTCACCTGTACCTGATTGTCAGTCTGGCACACCTGGTGGCAATTGCCAATCAGGCTACTATTTATACCTGCCTTGCCCTCCAGTCAGGGCTGGAGTATTGTATGCTGTGGACTGCTTGCTGTCTCCAGTTTTCCCTGGTTCCTCATCTCGTTAGCTGTTTCCTGTATGCTGTAAGGTGTTCCCTGGTTCCTGATTCTTGTTCTTGTTCTTGTTTGCTGTATCCTGTTTCCTGTCTCCTGGTTCTTGGTTTGTGTTTTACCTGCATTTTTTGGACATTAAAACCATGTTTTCCTGTATCAAGCCTGCCATCTCTGCATTTTGGGGTTCGTCACCAACACTGACAGTTTGAAAAACATTTACAGTCTTAGAAGATAATTTGATTTTAGGAATGCAGACAAATAATTATTCTTTTTTGCGATTCTTGACAGTTGTCCCTCGCCACATTGTCGCTCCAATACTGTGACTTCACTACATTGCAGATGTTTTTTAAGAATATTCTACAGATATTTTTTACATATATTGTATAAATGTTAAATTAAGTATTATATGTATAACAGTGCAGTAATTGTCTTAATTTCTAATATGATGTGGCGATCGATAAAGCGATTCATCAAGTGGAACTTCCGTTTTTGGGTTTAAGGTGAACAAAGCTAACAACAGCACGGCAGCTATTCTTGGCGCTATCTTCATCACTTCGACCAAATTTTATTAGAACAACTTTTTCACCTTCAATCTCTGCCTTGTAGCGGTTGATTTAAGGACATAATTCACCACACCTGTTATTTGAGTTGGTCATCATCATCATTCACTGTACTGTTCTATTGTGCATATGACAATGTTGTTCTTTGTGTGCAGTTAAGAGCGAGTAATTCGGCGCGGCCCCTTTAAGCGGCCGTCAGTAGATTCTCACAAAGGCGGGGGTTTGTTGTTCCCGCGATATTTGAGTTTTTGTGATGTAAGCATTCATTCTTGCTTGTGCTTGAAAGAATAAACGACGCACACGTTTTTGTGTGTCAACTATACTTCAAGTTGTCTTGCTTTCACGCTACGAGCACAACAGCCTCATAAATAACATATCTCGACACTGGTGAGACTTTGACATGAGTGGAATCAAAAGGAGACACGTGAGACATAGAAGTATTGGGGTGCTAAGAAAACTGATACCAGCAATGCTAAGTGGAGATGATCGATGCATTTTATCTTTGACATCAGCTCCATATGACATTGGTGAGCCTTATGAGCGATGTGGAATGACAACATGGTTGTTATCATCGGTCATCAACAATTGAGAACAGAGAAATGGATATTGGAACAGTGTAGCTCTGACTTGGTAGGATATGGACAGCAAATAGTAGGCAGAGAAAGAGAGAGAGAGAGAGAGAGAGAGAGAGAGAGAGAGAGAGAGAGAGAGAGAAAGAGAGAGAGAGAGAGATTAGAAGGCATAAGAAAAAGTATCTGCATTTGATTGTTTACATTTGATTTTTAACAATCCGGGGAGGGTGTTAGTTTAGGGTTGAAGTTGCCTGGAGGTGAACTTTTATTGCGGTTTTGAAGGAGGCTAGAGATGCCCTTTCTTTTATACCTGTTGGGAGCGCATTCCACATTGATGTGGCATAGAAAGAGAATGAGTTAAGACCTTTGGTAGTTCGGAATCTGGGTTTAACATGGTTAGTGGAGCTCCCCCTGGTGTTGTGGTTATGACGGTCATTTACGTTAAGGAAGTAGTTTGACATGTACTTCGGTATCAGGGAGGTGACAACAAGCAGTTACAACATATGCAACAATGACAACCACTTTATTAACATCTGCCAAAGCGTTTTAGGAAGGATAAAGAGGTGATTCATCAACAATAACTTCATTGGGAAAAACTGATGACTGTCGGCTGTAACCACACCAAACAACACTAGCGGCAACACTACTGTACTATCCTGCAAAACTGCTCACGTTCTGCTGTAATCAATCAAAACAAACCTCTATCTCAATCACTTATGTCAACAGGCACACGCAGTAATGTGTTCATGGTCACACAAACGGTCACACCTAAACTGTAACTCTCAGGTTGTTATACTATTATGCGGTTCATACGCAGCCAATCAATGACATTAACAACGTGTTATGCGTGGGTGCCACTGTTTTGCAGGTTAGCGTATTGCTGACAGTGCACCAGAGTTAAGAAAGGTAAATGCTCAACTTGTCAGGAACTCGCATGGCTGCAGTATTTGTGACCCCAAGATGCAGGAACCAGGAGGACGAAGAGCAGGTAAGATGGTTTTAATTCAATTAAACAGAGGAGAAAGCAGTCTTGCATGTAATAGTTACCAAACAATAAGTCAATCTTTGAGCACTGAGGAGCACGCGAGGCAAGCATAAATATCAGCCTGGTAATTACCACCAGGCAATGTTCCCTCTAATTTTTCATGTGTGTGAGCAAATGCAAAAACTCCCTGAGCATTTAGTGGAGCCCATGTGAGCAACATCAGACGTCCACACTGTGGCTACACCAGCAGCACACCTGTCCCAAACCTGACTAAATAACAAGTTAAATCTCCATACATCCATCCATTTTCAACCGCTTGTCTCTTTCGGGGTCGCGGGGGGTCCTGGAGTCTATCTCAGGGCGGAAGGCGGCGTACACCCTGGACAAGTCCCCGCCTCACCGCAGGGCCAACACAGATAGACAGACAACATTCTGTTATTATTATAATCAAATGACAGCAGTCATTTCCATGAAGTTATTTTCTAATATAAGTGTTTAGGCCCACTTACAATGACAATAACAAAAAATATTGTTTTTCATGAACTGTGTACTTGTATTGTTTGTCTTGGTGGAGGTCCTGCTTTGGAAATAATTTGTACCCCTTTCAGACATTGCATTTAGTTCTCATTAAAACATTTACATGTTGCACAATGAGATGTAAGCAGGGGATCATGTGTACATTCCTGCAACTTCCTGTTCGTAAAAAATATATTTTTATTAGTATTTATTTATTATACTAACAGCATTTCATGATTAATATTTATAAATTAAGATTCCTAATAAATGACACTATAATAAGCACACATTTGATTGGTAAATCATAGTGTAACGACCTGGAATTACACTTTATGTGTGGTGTTGGAGTTGTCCGACTTTTTGTGTAGCTGTAAACGCATCACTGGCTAAGTGTCATATGTGCATGTGTTGGCGCAAGTGAGAAAGAGCGAGTGGCTGCTGTTGATATAACAAAGTTGGTTTTGGTCTGGTTTAAAATAACCAGTTTTGCTGGATATCGTTTTTTTTACTAATGTTTTGGTGATGTGTTTATGGCCGACAATAAAGAGTTTTGCTCAGTAAAGTTATTGATGGAATTCATGTCCTCAAAGCTTCTTGACAGATGTTACAATATTTGAACAATGATGACGAAAACTGTTTTCTCTGTTGTGTCCGTGTCGTGTCGAAAATTGTTATGGGCTTATTTTTTTATTTGATTTTGTGCGTGGCATAGATTTGCCGTGCGCAGACGACGCTTGAGCAGTGCACAATTGCACAGGCGCGCACCTTAGAGGGAACATTGCCACCAGGTGTGACAAGGTTGCCTAATCAGCAGCAGGTGAGGGGAAAACAGCGCTCAGCGGGACAAGCAGGAAATAGAACCAAAATAAGAGCACTGATAGGAAGTAACACAAAACAAGGAAGCACAAACAGAAAAGAAGTGACAGATCGTCACACAACTTTTGGTATGGTGAAACAAACAAGTACTGTACAGCCACACTCTCCAATCAGATGTGTGCTTATTCAAGTATATTTTATATCTATAATGTTAATTTATGGATAATAATGATAAAATGATGTTACTAGATTACATAAATGGCTGCGATGAGGTGGCGATTTGTCCAGGGTGTACCCCGCCTCCCGCCCAAGTGCAGCTGGGATAGGCTCTAGCATCCCTGCGACCCCAAGAGGGACAAGCGGTAGACAATGGATGGATGGATGACTAATAAAAACTGTAGTGGTATGCTTTACTGACAAAAAGTTACAGGAATGCACACATCTCATTGTGCAACATCTGAATGTTTTAAGGGGGACTAAATATGATCTATGAAAGGGGTACAGATTATTTCCAAAACAGGACCCCAATATACAACTCATGAAAATCAATATTTTTTGGGGGTAACACTTTAGTATGGGGAACGTATTCACCATTAATTATTTGCTTATTAACATGCAAATTAGTAACATATTTGCTCTTAATTAGTCATTATTAAGTACTTATTAATGCCTTATTCTGCATAGCCTTATTATACAACTAGTAAGCCATTAACTAAGAGTCTTCCCTCAATAACCTCAGCATTATTGCTTATTAGTAACCCTAACCCTAACCCTAACCTTTATATGTTCCCCTAGTGTCCAAATAACTCTAAATTAAGTCTTTGTTACTTAGAATATGTTCCCCATACTAGTGATACCTTTTTTTGTTATTTTCATTGTAAGTGTGCCAAATCACTTACATAACAACATCATCTAACGGAAATTACTGCTGTCATGATGTAAGCTGTGGGGTAGGTGTGCTACCGGTGTGGCCACAGTGTGCACATATAGAGTTGCTCACATGTGCTCCACTAAAAGCTCAGGGAATGTTTGTGTTTGCTCAGACACATGAACAATTAGGAGGGGCATTGCCAGTGAGTACTGTAACCTTTTCTGAGCCGAGGCACATTTTTTTCATTGAAAAAATCCGGAGGCACACCACCAGCAGAAAACATTAAACAATTAAACTCAGCAGCCGATATTGACAGTAAAAAGTCGTTCTCGCAATTGTTGGATATGAATTCAAACCATAGCCAATTATGCATCACTATAGCTCTTTTCTCAAAGTAGGTGTACTGTCACCACCTGTCACATCACGCCGTGACTTCTTTGGAGTTGTTTCGTGTTTTCCTGTGTGTAGTGTTTTAATTATTGTCTTGCGCTCCTATTTTGTTGTTGATTGTCATGTACGGATGTACTTTGTGGACGCCGTCTGCTCCACACGCTGTAAGTCTTTGCTGTCGTCCAGCATTCTGTTTTTGTTTACGTTGCAGCCAGTTCAGTTTTAGTTTCGTTTTGCATAGCCATCCCTAAGCTTCTGCTGCCACCTACTGATATGGAAGAGTATTACAGGGTTACTCTGACGATCTCTAGACAGCACAGACACTCAACAATGGCACATTTGCGGATTATAAGAACTGGTTTGCAAACAAATATTTTTAACCCAATTAGGTGGAATTACATAATTTCCCACGGCACACCAGACAATACCTCACGGTACACGAATGTGGTTAAAAAACACTGCTGTAACCTACAGTAGAACAAACTCAAGCCTACTATATTGGGTTATAAGAGTGTACAGGTGACTGACTATATGGCTGTTATTTCATGTTTAGAGGGCTTTCATTGTTCATAAACATGTTTGTTCTGCTTTATTTTTGAAAGTTTTTGGTTTAATAATAGTAATCTGACTTTGTGGAAACGTGTTAACTATGGTCAGGCCTTGAACCAATTAGTTACGACAAATTAATGATGACGGTACCAGATATAAGACGCTGTGTGGTTTAGCATTCTCTTTCTTCCATATCCCTCAAACTGGCTCTTACTGCTACTTAGTTTAAGTCCTTCCCTAATTTTACGCCGCATATAGATATATTATGCTAAAAGTTTGTATTATTTTTGGGGAAAACATATCGTTTAA
This sequence comes from Nerophis lumbriciformis, assembly GCF_033978685.3. NCBI lineage: Eukaryota > Metazoa > Chordata > Actinopteri > Syngnathiformes > Syngnathidae > Nerophis > Nerophis lumbriciformis. The sequence goes on from NC_084556.2 coordinate 45,265,532, forward strand.
ATTGCATAATCCCTGAATACGATTTCCTCGCTTTAATGAAAAATACAATTACATTTTTAGCTTTTTGGTGTTTGTTTACTGCATAATTTTAACTGTGCTGGCACATCTGATATATTACTGCATAGGTGTCCTTGAAACAACCCTAAATGTGATTTAAACATGGCTGAAAGGTTTTTTTTTCGTTCTGCTTTGTAGCCTTGGCTTTCTTTCAGGCCTCTGTGACGCCTTTTGGGCACATTAACTCTGATCTGCTTTTGCTTGTTGCAGCAGAGGTGTGTGTGTGTGTGTGTGTTTTTGTCATCCATTGTTTCACTCAAGCAGCGTGTGTGCAGCACTGCAGCATGCGCACGCACACACACACAAACACACGCACACACACACACACACACACACACACACACACTCACGCATTTACACGCATGAGACATTGGAACTTAATGTGCCAGGCAGTGAAAATCTGCAAAGCTTGAGCTGTGACAGAGACGACAGGAGGTGTGTGTGATCACCAAGTTGTGTGCACCCTGTTATGTCTGACAAGCAGGGACAATGGTTCGACATCCTCCATGAAACACTTTGAGCAACTCGTCTTTTAAGTGTTTTGTGTTCCAAAAAACGTCTTTGGTCACATTTGTCTCCTTTCCAGTTTTCCCTGCCTTCATGGTGCTTTCCCTGCTTTGATCGTCACAAGGCAGCCTCCTGCTGTGTGTGTGTGTGTGTGTGTGTGTGTGTGTGTGTGTGTGTGTGTGTGTGTGTGTGTGTGTGTGAGTGTGTGTGTGTGTGTGTGTGTGTGTGTGTGTGTACATGTGTGTACGCGTGTGTGTTCTTGTATTTGTACCCGAAAAGCGTGAATGCTCTTGAAGTATGCACATGGCAATTTATCGATGCTGGAAAACTTACCACCTTTTAATTTTCATTTATCGTCGGTTAATTGACTTATCAAATATTGGCCCTGGCTTACGGAGGAACTGGGAGACTAGTCAGAATAGAGGGAAAGGTGAATGCAGCAATGTGCAGAGACATTCTGGATGAAAACCAACGCTTCTCATTCAACCTGATGGAGCTTAAGAAGTGCTATAAGGAGGAATGGGCAAAAAGGAATGGGCAAAACTGCCCAAAGATAGGTGTGCCAAGCTTGTGGTATTATATTTAAAAAGGCTTGCTGTAATTGCTGCCAAGGCTGTGTATATGGGACTTTTGTATTTGTTTTATTTTTGTATACATTTGCAAATAAAAAAAAAAACAGAAACAAAAACCTTTTCACATTTTCATTATGGGGTATTGTGTGTCAAATTTTAAAGCTAAATTTGAATTTATTCCATTTTGGAATAAGGCTGTAACATAACAAAATGTGGAAAAAGTGAACTGTATATTTACTATTTATTGATCAAACGACACAATTGTGGTCCTGCCGCATGGCTCAGACCTACTTTATTTTTCTGTCTACAACGCTAGGAATTCTGAGTAATTTAGTATATAAACATTTACATGTTTACATACATCTACTGTATATAATTATTTAACATTAATTTATCCAAGGAAAGACAATTAGGAACATGTTTCATTTGCAATGCTGACCTAGCAAAGAGGCAGCATGACTGTATTTGTTAGGATATTGAAGTGTGATGATAATCCCTCATTGTCTCTTTTATCAACCAAAAATAAGTGCTAAAGATTGTTGTCAACGGCACACAAATGCTCTTAATGTGCGGGGGTAAATGTGTTGAAACATAAATGGATGTTGAAAATGGACACACACTTTTCAAGCGTTAAACATACACAGAGAATGTCTGCATCTCGTGGACAACATGGCAGACAGCAGACAATAGGGAAGCCTTTGGTGGGTTTTCTTTCTGTAATTAAGTTATTCACTTTATTATTATTGAATATATTAAAAAAAAACAGCAATATCCTGGAGGAACTGATTATTACTTTCACCGTAGTCTATCTTCTCAGACAATAGTACATTTGTGAGTTTTGTAAAGACAGGACATCATGACTGTAAAGTATGTTGGTTGATATATGAGATCAGTGTCCTAATAAGCTATTTGTTACGTCTTACAGCACATAACGCAACATAACATAACAGTTGTTATGTTAAATAACAATTGCAACCAAATCAATACCATATCTTAAGGAGGGATTGGTGAGGCAAATATGCACAGCCATAACAATAAATAAAATAGCTAAATAAAGTATTGACAAACAAAGTTGCCCTTTAATATTGAACATGAATGGAGAGGTAGAGTTGTACATTACTTAACTGACAATCAAGTTATGACCTTTTTAAACAAAACTGAAAAGTAACAATATAAACACTACAGTCTAAACAGATGTATTAACAGCTCATATGCAAAACAAAATAAAGTTTAGCAGATTCCAAGTAAGGAATACCGACGTGACATGATAACATGATTGCACTTAAAAAAAAACGCTAGTTTTATAACAGTATTAAATGGCAGCATGTCTTTGGCGATGTGTTTACACTGACCTAGCTTGTTCATTAAGTGGCCTTGTGGTCAGAGTGTCCGCCCTGAGATCGGTAGGTCGTGAGTTTAAACCCCGGCCGAGTCATACCAAAGACTATTACAATGGGACCCATTGCCTCCCTGTTTGGCACTCAGCATCAAGGGTTGGAATTGGGGGTTAAATCACCAACCATGATTTCTGGGCGCGGCCACTGCTGCTGCTCACTGCTCCCCTCACCTCCCAGGGGGTGATCAAAGGTGATGGGTCAAATGCAGAGAATAATTTCGCCACACCTAGTGTGTGTGTGACAATCTTACTTACTTTTGTGGTGGAAAATGTCCAAATCTTAAACAGGAACAAAGGAGAATTAGTTACAATTTGTTATTTCATCATATTCAGATGGTACAAGGTTGGATTGGGTTGCCATGATTACAGACAATGTCTCAGGAGACGTTGGGTGATGCGCTCTCGTGAACGAGCGCACACACCAGACTTTATCCAACGTGGTTAGTTATACGCTTCCTGGTGGTTCAAAGGCCATCGGAAACAAACAACCAAGATAACATGTACAACGTCAGGGCGACCCGCTCTGCCATGTCATGTCGTCCCTAATGCATTCCGACCTCGCTCAACAAACAAAATAGAAATGGTACAGAGGTCAGAAATTCCACTACATTTTAACTTTATCTTTATTTTTTTAAATGCAATGTGAGTGCGGACTGTCGAGTGGTTGTGTTTCGAATGGGTGTGAAGGTTTGTTGTAGTCACGCACATTCGGCAAACGGCTTCTTGGTGTTAATAGGCTCATCTTGTTCCAGAGGTTCAAACGGAAACATTCCCATATTGGTGTGTTGGCATTTGGTTTTGTGAACATTTTGTCCATATTAGCTGCTACATGCTAACTAGTTGCAATATGTGATTCTCGCGGCCCAGCGTCACTGCACAAAGAGTCAAAGACACTTCATGAGGACAATATGATACACCCTCTTGTTTTCCTTCCACTATGGTACAAACGCTCATAGGCGCGAAAAGCGGCGAAAAGCGACGAAAAGCGTGAATGCTCTTGAAGTATGCACATGGCAATTTATCGATGCTAGAAAACTTACCACCTTTTAATTTTCATTTATCGTCGGTTAATTGACTTATCAAATATTGGCCCTGGCTTACGGAGGAACTGGGAGACTAGTCAGAATAGAGGGAAAGGTGAATGCAGAAATGTGCTGAGGCATTCTGGATGAAAACCAACGCTTCTCATTCAACCTGATGGAGCTTAAGAAGTGCTATAAGGAGGAATGGGCAAAAAGGAATGGGCAAAACTGCCCAAAGATAGGTGTGCCAAGCTTGTGGTATTATATTTAAAAAGGCTTGCTGTAATTGCTGCCAAGGCTGTGTATATGGGACTTTTGTATTTGTTTTATTTTTGTATGCATTTGCAAATAAAATAAAAACAGAAACAAAAACCTTTTCACATTTTCATTATGGGGTATTGTGTGTCAAATTTTAAAGCTAAAATTGAATTTATTCCATTTTGGAATAAGGCTGTAACATAACAAAATGTGGAAAAAGTGAACTGTATATTTACTATTTATTGATCAAACAACACAATTGGGGTCCTGCCGCATGGCTCAGACCTACTTTATTTTTCTGTCTACAACGCTAGGAATTCTGAGTAATTTAGTATATAAACATTTACATGTTTACATACATCTACTGTATATAATTATTTAACATTAATTTATCCAAGGAAAGACAATTAGGAACATGTTTCATTTGCAATGCTGACCTAGCAAAGAGGCAGCATGACTGTATTTGTTAGGATATTGAAGTGTGATGATAATCCCTCATTGTCTCTTTTATCAACCAAAAATAAGTGCTAAAGATTGTTGTCAACGGCACACAAATGCTCTTAATGTGCGGGGGTAAATGTGTTGAAACATAAATGGATGTTGAAAATGGACACACACTTTTCAAGCGTTAAACATACACAGAGAATGTCTGCATCTCGTGGACAACATGGCAGACAGCAGACAATAGGGAAGCCTTTGGTGGGTTTTCTTTCTGTAATTAAGTTATTCACTTTATTATTATTGAATATATTAAAAAAAAACAGCAATATCCTGGAGGAACTGATTATTACTTTCACCGTAGTCTATCTTCTCAGACAATAGTACATTTGTGAGTTTTGTAAAGACAGGACATCATGACTGTAAAGTATGTTGGTTGATATATGAGATCAGTGTCCTAATAAGCTATTTGTTACGTCTTACAGCACATAACGCAACATAACATAACAGCCACCTATATTTTTCGTGACAATTTAATCAGACTTCAGTTTATGCTTTGGCTTCCCCAGCATTTTAACGGTGGTAAGCTGTCATTTCTGTTCAGTATTAGCCAGAGAGCGCTTTGGCAGACAAGTGACAGAATAAACATTTTTCAGGTCGCATTGTGTGTCCTCTCAGGAGACATTTCAGCCTCATAGTCATGCAGCTCCGTATGCGCGCAGCTCCTTTAGAGTGCTCTTTCGCGACCAACAAGTTGCTGGTCCTCAAAGGGCAAACTGCACATTTCTTGCCAGTGGATTGTATATGTCAGGCCTTTAGTGCATCTTTAAGAGGTCCCTTGCAAACAATAAAAGCTGTAATTTCAGCGGAGCTGCTCAGTTTGTCTTGTATTGCGAGTATACTCTCTTGAACATAAGTGATTTCAGGTAAATAAATCTGTCAGGCATAGTAGCCAGAGGGAATGTTATTGCCTGAGGCTATGCTTGCCAGGAAATGTGGGCAAATGTCCCTGGGCCAGACGGGACATAGGAACTGCGGCGATGACGTTGGCTGATTTGTGTAGAATTCAAAGTAGCGTTAGAAGGTACTGTTATTTTTTTCTCCCACCCCTAATCCGTTTTTCTAAGTATCTACATCAGGGGTCCCCAAACTTTTTGACTCGGGGGCCGCATTGGGTTAAAAAAATTTGTCCGGGGGCCAGGCTGTATATATATATATATATATGTATATATATATATATATATATATGTATGTGTGGGAAAAAAATCACAAGACTACTTCATCTCTGATGAAGTAGTCTTGTGATTTTTTTCCCACACATACATATATTGCGCTCTACTACGGTATCGAGCACTATTTTTTGGATAACCTTATTAAGACATATATATATATATATATATATATATATATATATATATATATATATATATATATATATATACATTGTCTTTATAATCCGTTTTGTCATTTAACATCAATTAACAGTGATGTTCATCAACATTAAACATTGTCACATTATCGATGGGAAAATTCATTTTTAGACAATATGATTTGCCTGAGCGGCTAGGAGACACCAAGAGTAATTAAAGCTGCAAGCAGCGATGGATGGGACCGACTTTGACGGCACATACAATCCAAACCGGAGCAGTAATTAAAACTCTTTCGTCAACTTTTAATCAGAAGGGTTCAATCTCTCTCCTGTGCTAGTTTGAAGCCGACACGACAAACGCGCTCAGAGGAGATCATTTTTGAAAAAAGGTGACCGGTTTTTAACAAAACTTTTGTTTTGAAAGGGGAATTGCAAACTTCCTGTTAATTTTAGCTGGGGGTTGTCAATGCATGAAATGTAGGTCTAAGTGAGACCTACATAGAGGTTTTTGTTTCATGTATCTACGACATTCCTACCGGAAGTTTATTGTGTCTGTGTTTTTTCCTAGGGGGCACTAGAGTGCAATTTTGAGTTTTAGGGTTTGGTTTTTTGATTAGATCGCAATTTTTGCTAGTCCTAATGTGTGTGTCAAATATGGTGAGTTTTGAAGCATGTTAAGGGGGTCAAATTACAGCTGAAAGACGCGACGGTATAATAATAAAGAAAGAAAGAATAAAACGCACAAAATACAATAGGGTCCTCTGTCCCAAAGGGACATTGCGGTCCCTAACAAGCGGTAGAAAATGGATTAGAAAGGAAAGATTAAAAAAATAAATAAATAAATAAAAAATATTAACTTGTGACTTCCTGTGGGCCGGATTTTGGATGCTGGGGGGCCGGATCCGGCCCGCGACCCGTAGTTTGGGGACCCCTGATCTACATGGTCTGAATATAATGTATTTAGGCCCTGGAGGGCTCTGGGAAGGTCCCAAAAGAACCCAAATAGTCCTAATGATATTAATTAAACACTCCAAAATGCCAAAACAGGCCTTCGGCTACGCCCTCAGATTCCTTGGGTACATTTTGGATCTTTTTGAAAGCACCATGGGCCTCGTGTATGTAAATGTACACACTTTTTAATGGCAACGTTATGATGTATCAAGTGTGAACTTGGCGTGGAAATGTGTCCACTGGCCCACACCAACTTCACGGTTCATGTACGCACATTTCTACATGTTGTGGATACTTTGGAGACACACAGGAGGTAGTTGGGGCTTTGCTAACATTTGATTTCAACAATGTAAAAACATATAAAATATCTATATATATTATATATATTTATATATATGTATATATATAATATAGTAATGTATGGTCAAAGTCAGCACATTTGTAGTTTTTTGTGGGGCAGTGTTCACCACACCCTCCCCTTGACAGAAGTGATTCTGACAGTTTGGTTATGTTTGGGTTTTCCTGTGTTTGGAATCACTTCCTGTCCTGGTGCTCTTGTTTTGTCAGTGTTTCCTGTTTGGTCTCTGTGTTTTGCTGCACCTTTACTTTCTGTTCCATATCCGGTCAGCAGGGCCGGCCCGTGGCATAGGCCGTATAGGCAAATGCTAAGGGCGCCGTCCATCAGGGGGCGCCACGCCAGTGCCACAAATGTTGGGAGAAAAAAAAAAAAAAAAAAAAAAAGTTGGTACTATTATTTCTAAATACAAAAAATAATCCCACGTTAATTAAAATGCAAAGTAAAGCCTATTTAATAGAAATATTATTTGTTACAACATTACGCCCCCCCCCCCCCCCCCCCCCCCCCCCCCTCCTCCCCCGCACGGTGCGCCCCCTCCCTTCCCGTATCGTGACTCTTTTTGGACGTCCCCACATCAAAAAATCAACACAAGATGCCAAAACTGTCAGGTGCCCAGGGAAGAAAAAAGAGAAAAGAAGAGGAGGAGAAACGAGAAAAGACAGAGGTAGCAGGTAGGTAACGTTAGCCTACATGAATGTGATAGTAACCTGGCTTTTTAGCATTAAGCTAATGTTACATGATTCGGCAATTGCTAATAGTTGTGTTTTAACGTCGGGTTAATATTGTGGAGGGGGCTAAATTGTTATGGAAAATAACAATGTAACGTTAGGTAATTACAGTACTCCCACTTTACATTCCTCAGGGACATTTCTTTCTTTCTTTAGTTTATTTCGAACATGAACACACTTACATCATAATACATCACACAATTTCATATCATTTCATTTTACATCATGCCCGAAAAGGAGTAGGAAGAAGCAAAGCTTATTTAATCCTACCTCTTTCCCCACTTCAAAGCGTTTACAAATATATAGAATCATTTACTGACCTTTTTATATAATAAAATAACATCTATGAGTTAGTATACAACAGTTTTGTAATATGTAATTAATTAATTAATTCAGTCATTATTAACATACTGAGATGAAGAATATCTTATTTTCAATAAGGTTGAAAGTATTTCTCATGATTATTCTTCTTTGTACTCTGTAAGCACTATTATTTTGAACAACCTCTTAAACTGGATCATATCAGTACAATTTTTAACTTTTTTACTTAATCCATTCCATAATTTAATTCCACATACTGATATGCTAAAAGTTCTAAGTGTTGTACGTGCATATAAATGTTTGTATTAGATCTCTCTCAAGCAGGTGTTTTTTGTTTACATTGTTATTGCCTTCTGGTTAGCTAATGTTTGCCCTGCAGGTAATAGTCACTTTTCCACCCCTTTATATATTAGGTATAGTTGTAAGTAAAAAAAAAAAGGTCAAAGACAAAGCTATTCGGGTTCTTGTGAGTATATACACTTCACTGCCGATGTGGGGGGGCGCCACCTAAAATCTTGCCTAGGGCGCCAGATTGGTTAGGGCCTGTCAGCACACCTGTTCCTCGTTTAATTAGTTCTATTCAGTTTCACCTGGGTCCCCCTTTCAGTACTGGATCATTGTTCCTTGGAGACTGACGCTGAGTGTGCTGTTTCTCTTTGTTCCCTGCTTCCTTGTGAGTAATACATCGTTTTTTTACTTGCATTCCTCCTGCCATCACGCTGCTAGCAACGTGCGCCACCCCGTGATACCCCAAGTGCCAGTGAGATCGATACAGACGCCCTCAGGCCATGACAGAGGTGTCATTCAACTAGTTGTAAGTCGATGTGTCATCCCTAAAGGTGAAGGTTGAAAAGTTACTTAGTGCTGCTTTAATATATCGTCCACTGCTAAACTAACCTTCTCTTTCACTAACTTATTTTTTATTATTTCTCTATGTCTATTATATATCCTACACTGTATTATTACATGATTTATTCGATTACAAAAATCACACACCCTGTATTACGTTTCTCTCTTAGTTTAAATGAGATATATGAGCTACCTCATCCTTGTGATGATATCTTCCTCCTTCCTATTTCTATTGCCACTTCTTATTACTCCTACACTTTGGACTATTGCCTCCCTTTTGTTTCTTTATTCCAATTATCCTGCCATTTTCTGTTTAGTTCTTTCTTTACTCTACTTTTTACTTGATTGATTTCCATCTTTATTTCAGTTGTAGTTATTGCTTGCTTTGCATACTTCTCTGCAATATCGTTCCCCTCAACTCCTCTGTGAGCATGTACCCACAGAAGTCTTATCACACTTTCTGCTTTATTTTTCCTAAACTCTGCTTTGTTTTACAAGCTATGTTTGCTATGCTGATTATTGCACTACTAGAATACAAGCACGCAGCTACCGTATTTTTCGGACTATATCGCAGTTTTTTTTCATAGTTTGGCCGGGGGTGCGACTTATACTCAGGAGCAACTTATGTGTGAAATTATCAACACATTACCGTAAAATATCAAATAATATTATTTAGCTCATTCACGTAAGAGACTAGACGTATAAGATTTCATGGGATTTAGCGATTAGGAGTGACAGATTGTTTGGTAAACGTATATCATGTTCTATATGTTATAGTTATTTGAATGACTCTTACCATAACATGTTACGTTAACATACCAGGCACGTTCTCAGTTGGTTATTTATGCGTCATATAACGTACACTTATTCAGCCTGTTGTTCACTATTCTTTATTTATTTTAAATTGCCTTTCAAATGTCTATTCTTGATGTTGGGTTTTATCAAATACATTTCCCCAAAAAATGCGACTTTTACTCCAGTGCGACTTATATACATTTTTTTCCTTCTTTATTATGCATTTTCGGCAGGTGCGACTTATACTCCGGTGCGACTTATACTCCGAAAAATACGGTACTTTACTTTCTTTAATTTCCTCTGTCAAATTAACTACAGTGTAAATTGCTACCAATTCCCCCATAAAAAATGATAAACTGTTGCCAATTATTTTATTCAAAACTATGCTTTTTGTGGAATAACTTTATACATATTCTGAATGTTTTCTCAATAATTTGTTACATCTGATAATGATTTACATCCAAATTGGTATTGCAGGAATTGGAATTGTTGGGCTAACTATCATATTTCCTATTTGAACTTTTTTACATAGATCTTTTATTCTCCATTTGAAACACTTACTATTTTTCCTTTTTATTTCTTAGCAGTTGAGTAGCACTTGGTGAGTTGGATTTCCTTCCCTGGACCCTTTTAGTTTTGCCCAATAAGCTGCTTGCAGTTGAGTTCTCCTCATGTCTGAAAGTTTTTCATTCATTGCCACTGCGGTTGATTTGGTAGCTCCACAAGCTAACATTAATGCTTGGGATTGGATCCTATCAATGTTCTCAAGTAATGTTTTTGAAGCAGACCGATAACTGATGCAGCAATAATCAATTATAGATCTAATTAAATTGATATATATTGCTTTCAGTGCCAGACTATTGCCCGCCCCCCCCAATGTTTACCCCTCATTATATTCAACTCCTTTTTACTTTTCGCCACATTTTGACCTGTGTGGATTGACCAGTTGATTGATTGACACTTTTATTAGTAGATTGTACAGTACATATTCCTTACAGTTGACCACTAAATGGTAACACCCGAATACGTTTTTCAACTTGTTTAAGTCGGGGTCCACGTTAATATATTTATAAAACCATATTTGTACCTCTTCTATATTTTTACCAGAAGATTTGATCCGAAGCTTGTTTTAAATGAGATGGGAGCTCAAAGTAAAGCCGCTGCTCCTCCACATCGAGAGAAGCCAGATGAGGTGGTTCGGGCATCTGGTCAGGATGCCACCCGAACGCCTCCCTAGGAATGTGTTTCGGGCACGTCCGACCGGTAGGAGGCCACGGGGAAGACCCAGGACACGCTGGGAAGACTATCTCTCCCGGCTGGCCTGGGAACGCCTCGGGATCCCCCGGGAGGAGCTGGACGAAGTGGCTGGGGAGAGGGAAGTCTGGGCTTCCCTGCTTAAGCTGCTGCCCCCGCGACCCGACCTCGGATAAGCGGAAGAAGATGTTTGGATGGATGGGCTTGTTTTAAACCTTCCTTTTTGTAAAATTCCTGACTTCGGTACTCCCAACTGAAAATCTCAAACCCCAAGCTGTTCCACTTTCTTGTACTTTATTTACCGCTTTTTTAATCTTTTTTTACTATATAATTTGTATCTGTACCTCTTTTCGACATCACTCCATTATCAGCAAGAAGCGCCACCTCTGCTAATCCCTCCGCTTGACTTCACTAAACACTTAATTCATCATTATTGAGAAACGTACTGGACTTATTATACTCCTTTTCGGGGTCCATTACAAGCAACTGCAGTTTATTGCTTAAAAATGCCTAATTGTCATGATTTGTTGCCCAGATCATGTTTTGTTTAGTTAAAGACTACCTTAGTTCATTTCAGCACCCCTGGGGTTGTGTTCTTGGTTTCCATGGGTGCTGATTAGTTTCACCTGCCTCTGATTAGTGTTTGGGACGCTCACCTGCTCCCGGTCACTGATCAGAGAGCTACTTATTCCTGCTTTTCGCCACACTCAGGCTGGCTGTCTTGTTTGCTTCACACAACAGATACCTTTGATGATTTCTTGCTTCTTTGCTCGTGTTTTCTTTGCTAAACTTTTCCGTTAGCTTTGCCATAGCTTCCCGTGCAAACGGCACGCTTTTCTGTTTATTTATATTCCTGACTGATTTATGGACGATAAAGCATTGTCTTACCTGCACGCTGCCTCCGGAGTTCCGTCTGCATCCTGGGAAAACGATACGACGTGACACTAATGGCCTGATCAGTATCAGGTGTGACTCCTGGCTCGGCCCCTCATCAGGCACAGCAAGGTCTACAAACAGAAAAAAACAGGTCAGAAACAGAACAATGGCCAAGAAGGCAGTAACAAATACAAAACTACAAAACCGGAATATCTTAAACGTAACACATTTTGCTGTGTTACACAAATTAAATTAAAATTGGAGTAATCAGAGTCACCCGCCTCTTCTAAAGTTTTCAAACGCGATGCATCAGTAATGTATGTCAGGTCCCCAGAGTCTGTTTTGACCATGCTCATTTAACTTCCTGGCCCAAAGTTTTCTTTTTTTTGTGTGTGTGTTCAACCTGTGTTTAGTTCTGAGACCACACAGCAATGACAGTTGGCTGTAATCACAAGAAAGAAGCACCGACTACTGAATTCAGATTTGGCGAAGCGTGCAGATTTCAGGCACGTGGCTACTTTTGATATGATTTGCGTATTTATAAGGGGGCGTGGCCTGGGCCTCTAGGATTAATGCTGCGTTCAATTTACCTCGGAAGCCGGAAGTCGAAGCTTGGAATGATGTCACAGCTGAGTTCAATCAATCAATGAAAGTTTATTTATATAGCCCTTAATCACAAGTGTCTCAAAGGGCTGCACAAGTCGTGAGCGTTGTAGTTACAAGGTCGGAAATCAAGATGGCCATATCCACCAAAGCTATTTTTGCGCTTGCCTTGTCTGAATATAAACAACTTATTGAAAATATGGACTCTTTCTATAACTTTTAGGCACGGTGGATGAAGAGGAAACACAGACGTTATTGTAGTGTTGTTCAATAGGATTGGGCGTTCTTTGAATTTGAACAAGTCCGGTTGCAATTCGGCCCTGTAATGAGGTGGTGGCTTTTACAGGATGTACCCCGCCTGCCACCCGAAGCAGCTGAGATAGGCTCCAGCGCCCCCCGCAAACCCGAACAGGACAAGCGGTAGAAAATGGATGGATGGAAGTACAAAACCCAAAACGAGTGAAGTTGGCACATTGTGTAAATCATAAATAAAAACAGAATAAAATGATTTGCAAATCCTTTTCAACTTATCAATTAATTAGACTGTAAAGACAAGATACTTAATGTCTGAACTGAGAAACAATTTTTTTAGAATTTAATGGCAGCAACACGTTGCAAAAAGTTGGCACATGGGGCATTTTTACCACTATTACATGGCCTTTCCTTTTAACAACACTCAGTAAATTTTTGGGAACTGAGGAGACCAATTTTTTAAGCTTTTCAGGTGGAATTCTTTCCCATTCTTGCTTGATGTACAGCTTAAGTTGTTCAACAGTTCGGGGTCTCTGTTGTCGTATTTTAGGCTTCATAATGTGCCACGCATTTTCAATGGAAGACAGGTCTGGACTACAGGCAGGCATAAGCAGAGGGGTCCATGATATCGTTGCTTGGATTGCAACATATGTTGTTCCAAACCTGGTATGTACCTTTCAGCATTAATTGTGCATTCATAGATGTGGAGGAGGACATGGCATCCACAGTTTCCTAAAACGGTTTTAAATGTGTACTCGTCAGACCACAGAACACTATTCTTCTTAGATGAGCTCGGGCCCAGCGAAGCCGGCGGCGTTTTTGGGTGTTGTTGATAAATGGCTTGTGCTTTACATAGAGTTTAAACTTGCACTTACAGATGTAGCGACAAACTGTAGTTACTGACAGTGGTTTTTTGAAGTGTTCCTGAGCCCATGTGGTGATATCCTTTACATACTGATGTCACTTTTGGATGCAGTACCGCCTGAGGGATCGAAGGCCCGTAATATCATCGCTTACGTGCAGTGATTTCTCCAGATTCTCTGAACCTTTTGATGATATTACAGACTGTAGATGGCAAATCCATAAATTCCTTACAATAGCACGTTGAGAATTGTTGTTCCTCAACTGTTCTACAATTTGCTCACGCATTTGTTCACAAAGTAGTGACCCTCGCCCCATCCTTGTTTGTGAATGACGGAGCATTTCATGGAAGCTGCTTTTATACCCATTCATGGCACCCACTTGTTCCCAATTAGCCTGTTTACCTGTGGGATGTTCCAAATAGGTGTTTGATGAGCATTCCTCAACGTTCTCAGTCTTGTATGCCACTTGTGCCAGCTTTTTTGAAACATGTTGCAGGCATTAAATTCCAAATGAGCTAATATTTGCAAAAACTAACAAATGTTTACCAGTTCGATCGTTAACTATCTTGTCTTTGCAGTCTATTCAATTGAATATAGGTTGTAAAGGATTTTCAAATCATTGTATTTTGTTTTTATTTACAATTTACACAACGTGCCAACTTCATTGGTTGTTGGTGTGTATAACTCATTTACCATTTACAATAGTTCTTAAATAAAATGTAATTGTTCTTATTTAAAAGCATGTTATATGTTAAAATTGTGCTGATTTTGAGGGCTCAAAATGTATTAATGACATTTTCATTCCTTGTAAGCCGCGGTTCAATTTTATATCAATCAGTGGCAGCCTTTTATGTTATGGATGCTATGGTCCCTTCGTTTTCAAAACTACAATAATTTTGCCAGTGAAAATGTGTTATTTTAATCATAGAGTTATGCATGTGCAATAATAATGGCTAATCAAAGCTAGGTTAGATTCCTACTCTTTTACTGCACATATTTAGCTTTAATGTGTGAGGCCTATAAACTGTGCATGTGTTGGCAGCAGGTTCTACACACACTCTACATGGAAACAGGAATTTGAGTTCTGAATTCATACACACACAAGTTAACGTATATCCTGTGTAGTTATATGCAGTATAATTTTGCAAATGTAAATTTTTTTTAATGAGAAGAACTGGATTTGCTATTATTGTTGTAGTGTCTATTTCAGCTGGTCACTTCATGTGTATGAAGCCCAGTCCTAATACAACCAGTTCAGAAGTGATGACACAGGGTTTGGTCTTACTCGTTGAGTCGGCTGTGTGTCAACTCACACGGTAGAACGACCATGTTGCCCCTTCATCACCATCAACTTCTTTAGTGAAGTCAAAGAACACATAAAACCTGTCACTTTCTGTTCAGCTCACAGGCAAAAGTCGCAAGCCTTCAAATTAAAGTACACTGATCATTTTAACTGTTCACTTAAACAATATACCTGCCTTGAAAATAACTTACATTTATTCTTGTTACAATACGTATCACAATAACACAATGTGAATAATGCCATTTGTAGAAAATAGCACTTACATTTGTTCTGAGGAAAATTAAAGTACAGCACATGGAAGTCGAGTGAACACTTAGATACTTTTATAAAGTATACAAACATTCAGCATTGGTGAGCTTGAAGCATTCATATACAGCATATACACATTTTAATAATAAGCTCATGTTAGAGAGGCGTTCTTGTCTCATTTTCTTTTGATGAACTTAGGGCCAGTCCCAATACTGCTCCTCGAGACAACAGTCGTTGATGGCGGCTTCTTGCCTATTCAGTTCTTCGTTAACTCATCAACCGAAGCATTATGATTGATAAAAAACGATCTCAACCATGCACTCCATTGCTGCCAGGTTTGTTTTTGTTATGGTGGGAGTAAGTTTGTACACTATACCGCTACTAATCTAGTACTGCGGTACTAATGAATCAAAACAGGTACTATAGTGCCTTTGAAAAATACCGGTACTTTTTTTTTTTTTTTTTTTTTTTGCGCATGTTGATGCCAACGCGCACACACGTAGAGCACATACAAACAGAAATTGTGTAGAGAGGGAGAATGGCAAAAAACAAAAATGCAATTCTACTGGTTAATAAAGAAACTACGTGAAGCGCAATATGAAGCTATTTTGGCTTCAAAACACCAGAAGCGTTTTGCTGCAAACAGTGCTTTAAAACATGCCTTGCCAAAGGTGGTAATACATTATTACCACCTTTGCTTCAAATTTAGGTAAATATTTATTTATTTATTTATAGTATTATTTTATTTATTTATTCACCTAAGCAGGTGTCATTCAGATCTGCACAAGGAGTTGAAAGAGTGAAAGGTAATATAGTTAACAGCTTGACATATGCCAATGTACATACGTAGACACACACAGCTGTTTGGCTTGTTGCTAATTATTAGCGGAGTCAAAACCGCCCACATAACGTAAACTATTATGCCAGTGAATTGACTGAATTTTCAAATTCCCACTATTTAATTTGCGTTATATCTTTTAACACTGTATGCTGTACCTGCTACTTATATGTGTAGTTTTAGCCATATAATATTATTTACTGATTTGAATTTATATTAAAGAACCGATCAAAACTGGCAACCATAAATCATGAAACATTTGTTTCAATGTCAATCAAGCTTTTTTTATTCCATTGTAACTAGGAATGTCCGATAATGGCTTTTTGCTGATATCCGATATTCCGATATTGTCCAACTCTTTAATTACTGATGTAGATATCAACCGATATATACAGTCGTGCAATTAACACATTATTATGCCTAATTTGGACAACCAGGTATGGTGAAGATAAGGTACTTTAAAAATAAAATACAATAAAATGAAATAAGATAAATAACAGTAAAACAATACAAAAACGGTTACATTGAAACTAGTAATTAATGAAAATTAGTAAAATTAACTGTTAAAGGTTAGTACTATTAGTGGACCAGCAGCACGCACAATCATGTGTGCTTACGGACTGTATCCCTTGCAGACTGTATTGATATATATTGATATATAATGTCGGAACCAGAATATTAATAACAGAAAGAAACAACCCTTTTGTGTGAATGAGTGTAAATGGGGGAGGGAGGTTTTTTGGGCTGGTGCATTAATTGTAAGTGTAGCTTGTGTTTTTTATGTTTATTTAATAAAAAAAATATTTAAAAAAAACGATACCGATAATAAAAAAAACGATACCGATAATTTCCGATATTACATTTTAACGCATTTATCGGCCGATATTATCGGACATCTCTAATTGTAACCTAAATCTATTGTGGCGGGTGATATGTGAAATGTAAAATTGTAAAGTGTTCTTTGATTACAATAAGAAAAGCTCTTTTGCCTTTCAGTTTTAATTCTAGTCTTCTAGAATTGTTCTTTGAGTACAACAAGAAATGTATGTTGAATGTATCATATGTTTTTCTGTTAAAATGAAGCCATTTTTTGTGGTCCTCTTTGTTTTGAAAAGTATCAATAAACATTTTGGTACCAGTATCCTAGGTGTGACGTATGTGCAAACGTAAGAACTGTTCGCTTACATGCCCTATGTAGTGACGTAGCCAGTGGTGTCCCCATTCCTCGGGAAGATTACAAAACTCTACCCCTTGTTGCTTCATTTCTAAGGTGTTGTGGTAGTGAGTAAGGGTTAATGATAGTGAGTAGGGTGTACATTGGAATTGGACCAAAATGTTCCACTGAAATATAAAATTATATTTTTATCATATAGGATTTAGTGTTTAAGTGTTTTTCATTTATTAATTTTTAGTTTTTGTCAAATTCCAATACATTCTTGATGCTAAACTGCAGTTTTGTGACTTTTTTTGAAGTACTTTGTACAAGCAACAATTAATTCACAGCAGGTTCGAACAACAACTATTTTGTTAACATAAAACTAAGGACTGAGGCAACATCAGGACAATGTAATTATCTCCTTCCGTGTGCAGTTGCTAAGCAACCTGTGCCACTTTTTGTGCAGCCTCGCATCCCAGAAGAAACATTGCATGATTGACCTGAAGCGCTCAGGAATGATGGCAGGCATTGCTAAACCATTGGGACGGAATTTAACTCCTTTTTATGCCTTCAAACTTACACAATGTGTGAGCTTGTGTTTTTACAGCCCGTCTGCTCGGATGAAAGTGTGTTCTCATGCAACCAACACTTGGGGTCATTTGAGGGTAGTTGTTCCCTACATGGCTGGGCTAGTTTAACATCAATTTCTTGCGAAGAGAGCAATGGACAACAAAGTCTTTTATTCAGGACCTGTTAAAAACACTGCCCTGTATTTGAATTTTACCTATCTTCCACAGTCCTTATGTGAGACAAGAATACACATGCCTTTCTCTTTCTAAATAGTAAAAAAACTGAGCAGGAGGTGGCCAACAATGCAGGCGAATGGGGATTCTACCTTCTTTTTCTATTTTACCACTGTGTTACATGGCCTTTCCTTTTAACAACACTCTGTAAACCTTTTGGGAACTGAGAAGACCACTTTTTGAAGCTTTTCAGGTGGAATTATTTCCCATTCTTGCTTGATGTACAGCTTAAATTGTTCAACAGTCCGGGGTCTCCGTTGTGGTATTTTAGGCTTCATAATGCGCCACACATTTTCAATGGGAGACAGGTCTGGACTACAGGCAGGCCAGTCTAGTACCCACACTCTTTTACTATGAAGCCACGCTGTTGTAGCACGTGGCTTGGCATTGTCTTGCTGAAATAAGAAGGGGCGTCCATGATAATGTTGCTTGGATGGCAACATGTGGCTCTAAAACCTGTATGTACCTTACAGCATTAATGGCGCCTTCACAGATGTGTAAGTTACCCATGTCTTGGGCACTAATACACCCCCATACCATCGCAGATGCTGGCATTTGAACTTTGCGCCTATAACAATCCGGATGGTTCTTTTCCTCTTTGGTCCGGAGGACACGATGTCCACAGACGTCCACAAAGCTGACAGCGTTTCTGGGTGTTGTTGATAAAGGGCTTTGGCTTTGCAAAGTAGAGTTTTAACTTGCACTTACAGATTTGGCGATGAACTGTAGTTACCGACAGTGGTTTTCTGAAGTATTCCTGAGCCCATGTGGTGATATCCTTTACACACTGTCGGTTTTTGATGCAGTACCGTTTGAGGGATCGAAGGTCATTGGCTTAGCCGCTTACGTGCAGTGATTTCTCCAGGTTTTCTGAACTTTTTGATGATATTACGGACCGTAGATGGTGAAATCCCTAAATTCCTTGCAATAGCTCATTGAGAAATGTTGTTCTTTAACTGTTCGACAATTTGCTAACGCATTTGTTCACAAAGTGGTGACTCTCGTCCCATCCTTGTTTGTGAATGACGGAGCATTTCATGGAAGCTGCTTTCATACCCAATCATGGCACCCACCTGTTCCCAATTAGCCTGTTCACCTGTGGGATGTTCCAAATGAGTGTTTGATGAGCATTCCTCAACTTTCTCAGTCTTTTTTGCCACTTGTGCCACCTTTTTTGAAAAAAGTTGCAAGCATCAAATTCCAATAAGCTAATATTTGCAAGAAATAACAAAGTTTTCCAGTTTGAACGTTAAGTATCTTGTCTTTGCAGTTTATTCAATTGAATATAGGTTTTTATTTACGATTTACACAACGTGCCAACTTAAATGCTTTTGGGGTTTGTATAAAATATCTCATATCACTCTATATGTCGTGATCTGCATATTAAAGGGGCTGTTTGCAACTTGCCTAAACCTTCGGGAGCTCAGTGATTTCCAGCGTGGAACTGTCATAGGATGCCACCTGTGCAACAAATCCAGTCGTGAAATTTCCTCGCTCCTAAATATTCTAAAGTCAACTGTTGGCTTTGTTATAAGAAAATGAAAGAGTTTGGGAACAACAGCAACAAAGCCACCAAGTGGTAGGCCACGCAAACTGACAGAGAGGTGTCAGCAGATGCTGAAGTGCAAAGAGGTCGCCGACTTTCTGCAAAGTCAGTTGCTACAAAGCCCAAACTTCATGTGACCTTCCAATTAGCCCACGTACAGTACGCAGAGAGCTTCATGGAATGGGTTTGCATCACCAAGTCCAATGCAAAGCGTGGGATGCAGTGGTGTAAAGCACGTCGCCACTAGACTCTAAAGCAGTGGAGACGCTTTCTCTGGAGTGATGAATCACGCTTTTCCATCTGGCAATCTGATGGACCAGTCTGGGTTTGGAGGTTGCCAGGAGAACGCTACATTTCAGATTGCATTGTGCCGAGTGTGAAATTTGGTGGAGGAGGAATTATGGTGTGGGGTTGTTTTTCAGGAGTTGGGCTTGGCCCCTTTGTTGCAGTGAAAGGAACTTTGAATGCTCCAGGATACGAAAACATTTTGGATAATTCCCAACCTTGTGGGGACAGTTTGGAACAGGCTCCTTCGTCTTCCAACATGACTGTGCATCAGTGCACAAAGCAAGGTCTATAAATACGTGGATGAACTTGACTGGACTGCACAGAGTCCTGACCTGAACCCGATAGAACATCTTTGGGATGAATTAGAACTGAGACTGAGAGCCAGGCCTTCTCGACCAACATCAGTGTGTGACATCACCAATGCACTTTTGGAAGAATGGTCGAAAATTCCTACAAACATACTCCGCAACCTTGTGGACAGCCTTCCCAGAGGAGTTGAAGCTGTAATGGCTGCAAAAGGTGGACCGACGTCATATTGAACCCTATGGGATAGGAATGGAATGGCACTTCAAGTTCATATGTGATTCAAGGCAGGCGGCCAAATACTTTTGGCAATAGTGTAGTTGCAAACTCAATTTCACATTAACCTGGAAAATAAAAAAAGCTAGGAGTACTGTGGGAACACTTCTCTGAAGTAATATGACAATAACATCTTAAGTACGACTGTCAATCAGTTAAAATATCAACAGCCGATTCACAGGACTTCAAGACGAGCCGCTGTTGTTTTCCTGCCGCCGCGGGCTGTGAAAGTGCTTGAGTTGGTGTGCAGTGTAACACTTTTTGTTGTGTAATTTTTACTGTATTATCTATATTGTGTGAATGTGAGTGTGAATGTTGTGTGTTTATCTGTGTTGGCCCTGCCATGAGGTGTCCAGGGTGGTCACAGTCTTCTGCCCGAGAGCAGCTGGGGGAGACTTGAAATGAATGGATGGTGTGATGGACTTTTTAGATAATGTGTTTTCACTTCTGGTCTGAAAGCCATTTTGGCAAAAAAAATTAAGAGTGCACTGCTCATCTTTGCCAACACTGCTTGATGAATTATTAACTATTCATCAAAACACTTAATGCAAAATGGAGTCTTCAAAAAAACAGTCTTAACTGAAACACAAATTCCATAACCAGTTGAAGAAACAAAGTGACTCTTTGCTATGAATACGGGTGTGCTGATTCAATATCAGCAAAAAAACAAGTCTGTGATATGTGCTTGCTTGTAAAATGTGTGGTACTATGTCCATTACAGTCCTGCAACGTGTTTACTGGACAGCCAGTTAACATCTAAATGTCCTCCAATAAACACTCAAGGTTGGTCTTTTCTTCTTTTATAGTACAATCATTTACAAAAGGTAAATATGATAGGCTATAGGCTACAAGGAGCTAGCACAACCTGGGCAAATTAAGGCCCGGGGGCCGAATGCGGCCCATTGAGCTTTTCAATCGGACCAGCTGCCTTTATGATGTGCAGCGATGTTTTCAAATTACCGTAAGTCTTGAACTATACAAAGTATTTCAATAATTAGAATCTGCGCTTTTGCATGATATACTAGTTACTATGGTCATCTAATTAGTTACTAGGGCTGTGAATCTGTGGGTGTCCCAAGATTCGATTCAATATCGATTCTTGGGGACACGATTCGATTCGAAATCTATTTTTTTTCAATTCAACCCGATTCTCGATTCAAAAACAATTTTTTCCCGATTCAAAAATGATTATCTATTCATTCAATACATAGGATTTCAGCAGGATCTACCCCAGTCTGCTGACATGCAAGCAGAGTAGTAGATTTTTGTAAAAAGCTTTTATAATTTTAAAGGACAATGTTTTATCAACTGATTGCAATAATGTACATTTGTTTTAACTATTAAATGAACCAAAAATATGACTTATTTTATCTTTGTGAAAATATTGGACACAGTGTGTTGTCAAGCTTATGAGATGCGATGCAAGTGTAAGCCACTGTGACACTATTGTTCCTTTTTTTTTTTTTTTTTTTTTTAAATATCAAATGATAATGTCAATGAGGGATTTTTAATCACTGCTATGTTGAAATTCTAACTAATATTGATACTGTTGTTGATAATATTCATTTTTGTTTCACTACTTTTGGTTTGTTCTGTGTCATGTTTGTGTCTCTCAATTGCTCTGTTTATTGCAGTTCTGAGTGTTGCTGGGTCGGGTTTGGTTTTGGAATTGGATTGCATTGTTATGGTATTGCTGTGTATTGTTTTGTTGGATTGATTAATTAAAAAAAATACAAATATATTTTTTAAATAAAATTAAAAAAAATTGATTTTTTAAAAATGACAATCGATTCTGAATCGCACAACGTGAGAATCGTGATTCAAATTCGAATCGATTTTTTTCCCCACACCCTTATTAGTTACTATTGTCATCTAAGTCACAGCAACTCAGTCGAGGCACCAAGCAGTGTGGGTGGGGAGTGTTTCCAGAGCGGCCAGCGTGAAATGCGGGAGTCAGGGACAGACGGAAGTAGATTTTTTTCAGCAAAGTTCTAAAGCTTAGTGATATATCAGATTGTGGGTGTTTTTAAATTTTTTTACCCTTTGTTGCTTTTTTGTTGCGTTTCGCTTGATTGTAAACTGTCAATCGATAGGGTGTGTGACGTTCATATGTTGATATTCAGTGTTTTATCTGTCATAGTTAATATTGTAAATCCCACATTCTTTATTTTCATGTTCACTCTGGGTGTCTCATACAGTAAAAAAACTTAAAATTCCATTCAGTTTTTTAAGGCGGTCTGTCATAACCTTTTTAGCATTCAATCAGACAAGGGTTTTGTATTGGTGTTCCTAAAAATCATATATACCGGGCCCCAGACACATTTGTTTCTCTACATTAGGCCCCCCGAGTCAAAAAAAATGCCCAGGCCTGAGCTTGCAGCTACATAACAGCTAGGCACACAATAGCACACAAATAATATGTCCTTAATTGAACAATATAAAACATATTTGTCAATATAAACAAGTATCAGCTAATTATAGTTGCATATTACTTGCAACTATAATCGTGTGTCAGTCGCCAGGCATTAAAAAAAATACAGCTAAAAATGAGCGATCATCACTATGATGTCACTTTTTTCACTTGGTTGACTCCCGAGGTGGGTAGTAATGCGCTACATTTACTCAGTTACATCTACTTGAGTAACTTTTGGGATACATTGTACTTCTAAGAGTAGTTTTAATGCAACATACTTTTACTTTTACTTGAGTATATTTATAGAGAAGAAAGGCTACTTTTACTCCGACTCGCTACTGATTTTTATCGATCTGTTAATGCACGCTTTGTTTGTTTTGGTTTGTCAGACAGACCTTCAAAGTAGGATCTATCGCATGCCTGCGTTTCACCAATCAGATGCAGTCACTGGTGACGTTGCACTCCGTTTCACCAATCAGATGCAGTCACTGGTGACGTTGGACCAATCAAACAGAGCCAGGCGGTCACATGACCGTCACACGTGGACCCCGACAAGTTGAAAAAATGATTGGGGTGTTACCATTTAGTGGTCATCTCTACGGAATATGTACTATACTGTGCAATCTACTAATAAAAGTTTCAATCAATCAAAAGAGTAAAAGAAAAAAGACACTTTTTTATTTCAACCGTACCTCCCGTCAAAAACCTAAAGACTGACCGTACAGTTCCTGTCTTCACAATAAAAGTGCCGCTCCATCGCGCCTGCGCTGACAAAATAAGAGTCTCCGAAAGCCAGGGCAAACAAGCTAGCAAGCTACGGAGTTTTCCGCCAATGTATTTCTTGTAAAGTGTATAAAAAACGATTATGGAAGCTGGACAAATAAGATGCCAAAAACCAACCACTTTCATGTGGTATTAGACAGAAAGGAGGAACGTTTTTTCTCCTCCATTTGAAAACGTTGACGTTATCAGCACTTGTCAGAACTTGGACTGTGGAGTTTTTGTTTTCCCAAGATGCAAGAGAATTTGGATCGGACATGGCTTGAAGGTGGGTACATGATTTATTTATCAAACAAAGAATAAACGAAAAGCGCGCACTTTGGCGGAGGTAAAAAACTTGGCGAATGAAAACAAAGCTTGCACAAAGGCAGAAACTGAACACGAAATAACAAAACACTTACTGTGGCATGGGACCGTGAACAGGGCTTGAAAACGCGAGGATAGCAGGGTGAGAAAGGCTATGACTCCAGGACGAACAACAGAAAATGAAAAGCTTAAATAACACAGACATGATTAACAACAGGTGCGTGACTCAAAACAGGTGCGTGACATGACAGGTGAAACTAATGGGTAACTATGGTGACAAGACAAGGGAGTGAAAAGACAGAAACTAAAGAGTCCTATAACTAAACAAAACATGATTACACAGACATGACAGAGCCCCTCCCTTAAGGACAGATACCAGATGTCCATAAAAAAAATTAACAAGAGTCATGGGAGGGCGGGAGGGGGACATGGCGGTGGGTCGCCAGACCACGTGTCCCCGTATCCACCGGGGCAGAGTTAGGTGGCGGCGGCGAGTGGAACGCCGCTGCAGCAGGCGAGGCGGGCGACCAGGTAGCGGCCATATCCGTGGCCGACGAGGAGGGAGGCGCGTCGTCATCGTGGCAGGCGTGGAAGCAGCAGATGATGCAGGCAGCGAAGCTCGGCGTGGCGCGTCAGGCGGCGAAGCTCGGCGTGGCGCGTCTTGGTCTTGGCCTAGGCGTGGGTCTTGGTCTTGGCATGGCGGGTCTTGGTCTTGGCATGGCGGGTCTTGGTCTTGGGCGTGGCGGGTCTCGGTCTTGGCGTGGAGGGTCTTGGTCTTGGACTTGGCGTGGAGGGTCTTGGTCTTGGACTTGGCGTGGAGGGTCTTGGTCTTGGACTTGGCGTGGAGGGTCTTGGTCTTGGCGTGGAGGGTCCTGGACTTGGCGTGGAGGGTCTTGGACTTGGCGTGGAGGGTCTTGGTCTTGGACTTGGCGTGGAGGGTCTTGGTCTTGGACTTGGACTTGGCGTGGAGGGTCTTGGTCTTGGACTTGGCGTGGAGGGTCTTGGTCTTGGCTTGGCAGTGCTTGGCGGCGTGGAGCTGGTACCGGAACTTGGCATGATGCGGCTAGGCGTGGTGCGGGTACTGGAGTCTGCCGTGGAACTTGGCGTGGTGGAGCTGGTGCTAGCCTTGGTGCGGCAACAGGTGCAGCGACAGGTGCTAGCCGAGGTGCAGCGACAGGTGCTAGCCGTGTAGCTGCGACAGGTGCTAGCCGTGGAGCTGCGGCAGGTGCTAGCCGTGGAGCTAGCCTTGGAGCAGGTGGAGGTGGCCTAGCTGGGGGTTGCGGCTTGGCAGGTCGGAAGACTGGTGAGGGCGGTCGTGCTGGAGGCTGTGGCTTGACGGGTCGGAAGACTGGTGAGGGCGATCGTGCTGGAGGCTGTGGCTTGACGGGTCGGAAGACTGGTGAGGGCGATCGTGCTGGAGGCTGTGGCTTGACGGGTCGGAAGACTGGTGAGGGCGGTCGTGCTGGAGGCTGTGGCTTGACATGGTGATGCAGAGCCACCCCACCTACACAGCTCCCGACCCCAGCCCCCCCCTCAAGGGGCGGATACCAGACGCACTTTCTGCGGTCTGGAACTCTCTCTAGGGGTGGACGGGGGGAGGCAGAAACGTTCCCTTTAAATTGTCCAAAATGTCTATTTTCTACCTGTGATATTGTGGGTGAAAAAAATTTTTTTTGTGACTTGGGCGTGACTTTAGTCCTGGGGGGCGGGGAATCAAAAGAAAAATAATTCAGAAAAAAAAAATCCTGGTCTTTGACGTCATCTTGGAGCTGCGGAGCTGGCAGCAGCCTACTTCCGCCCGGAGTGGGAGGAGCCTGCGGGAGCGCTTCGTGCGGTCTGCTCGCCTTCCCTGACGTCCTCGGTCTGGAGCGGCGCTTCCGGGATTGCGGTGAAGCAGCGCCATCCTCGGACCAAATGGAGCTAATGGGAATAAGCTTCCCATTTGGCCCCCACATCAGGTCTCGCTCCGCCATGGCTCCTAAAGACTCCCAATTTCCTTCTTCGCCCAAATTCCTTGCGGGAAAGCGATTAGTGGTGTCAGGACTTGGACTGTGGAGTTTTTGTTTTCCCAAGATGCAAGATAATTTGGATCGGACATGGCTTGAAGGTGGGTACATGATTTATTTATCAAACAAAGAATAAACGAAAAGCGCGCACTTTGGCGGAGGTAAAAAACTTGGCGAATGAAAACAAAGCTTCCGCAAAGGCAGAAACTGAACACGAAATAACAAAACACTTACTGTGGCATGGGACCGTGAACAGGGCTTGAAAACGCGAGGATAGCAGGGTGAGAAAGGCTATGACTCCAGGACGAACAACAGAAAATGAAAAGCTTAAATAACACAGACATGATTAACAACAGGTGCGTGACTCAAAACAGGTGCGTGACATGACAGGTGAAACTAATGGGTAACTATGGTGACAAGACAAGGGAGTGAAAAGACAGAAACTAAAGAGTCCTATAACTAAACAAAACATGATTACACAGACATGACAGCACTACTGTCTGATTCCAATCAATGCAAGTCATCAGAATCAGGTAATACACCAACTTATATTTTTGTCTTCATGAAAGAAAGGAATCTATATGTTAAACATGCATTCATTCATTCATTAAAACACCTTTAACATATGAACAAAAACGGCAAAATAAATATAAACTATATACTGTATATATAAATGTGTATGTATGTATGTGTATATGTGTGTATATGTATATATGAGGTAGATCACCTCGACTTGGTCATTTATTAAGTGATTGATTAACGTTGAAAAACTTATTGGGGTGTTACCATTTAGTGGTCAATTGTACGGAATATGTACTGTACTGTGCAATCTACTAATACAAGTTTCAATCAATCAATGAATGCCTACTGAGCCTATGGTGCTGTTAAATTATTGTGGCTCAATTTGCCTTAATTTTTTTAATTTTAATGTATTTAATATATATTATTGTTTTAGTTGCGTAAGAGATATTCCTGGCTCTTAATTTGCTCATTTCATAAGGTCATTTTATGGGATATTTGGCAAATCTGGGAACTAAATCGTTACCAAGAAGTCTCTTCACCAATGTGTTTATAAAGGTGTCTAGTAACATGTCCTAAAAAGTTGAAATTCAACTCTTGGGGTAAAGTTCGTAAAAAACTGCACAAAGTCGGGTACCATTAACCGATTTTTGAAAATTTGAAAATGCTTGATTTGGCCTTAAGTAACTTGTGAGGGGTCAAACTAGGGGTTCTTCAATATTCTGAGTTCATTGCAAGTATTTATTTTTCACCAAGACCACTCCCTGGTGGAAAAATGGACACACCTCCTTTCCTCATCCCGACAATGCCCCCCTACTCACACATACCATGCAGGGTATATGTAAAATAATAATAATAATAAAATAAAAAAGATAATAGTTCATTCTTTAATGTTTGACATGATGAATGGGCCAAGTCAGTGTTTAGTGATGGTTGCTGTAGTTGATTGGCATTTCAATGTGAAGACGTTATAAGTATAACATTAGCACCAAACATGCACCAAAACTACAAATACTGCTACCTTAATGACAGGAACGGAGATGGCATCCCAGATACATCTGTCACTCTTGATACCATTGTGGAAGAATCAGATGATCAGATCGATGATGAGGTTGCAGTAGATGCCGCACTTGAGGATATATCAGTTCTGACAGCTAGTGAAAGTGATGATCAGGTGGTCTCCATGGGTGTTGATGAAGCAAGCAATGCAGTCACTCAGTTTGTTGGGCACAATATAGATTTAAACATTGTCTCTATTCATGGAAACACTCCCTTGCA
This sequence comes from Nerophis lumbriciformis, assembly GCF_033978685.3. Taxonomy (NCBI): domain Eukaryota; kingdom Metazoa; phylum Chordata; class Actinopteri; order Syngnathiformes; family Syngnathidae; genus Nerophis; species Nerophis lumbriciformis. Next base: position 45,293,065 of record NC_084556.2, read on the forward strand.
TTCCATGGGTTGGATCAAAGTAACCTCTCCGGCACCACCTTTGCCAGATCCGTGGACAACAGCAGCTGTCCAGAGGGTAAAATTGAAGGCCCTTGCCAAAGCTAAGCTCCTGAAGCAAGCTGAAGTGAATATTCTTCCATTCATGAACATGAAACAGAAGGGAATAAACTCCATCACGTTTCTTCCCATTGATGAACCCTCTTCCTCTTTGATACATAGCTAGCCACTCCTCACACTGGGTGATATACTCTGGGCAGCAGGGTGGGTGATCAAAGCTCAGGATCCTGACTTCCCACACACCAACTGGAATGGATGGATGAAGAGTATCCATTCAGATAATGTCAAGCAGAGCACACAGATTGATTTCCTCCCAGTCATCGATGGTGACCCTAAATACCACAACACCATCTTCACCACTCTCAAAGAGTGCATCCGGCTCTCTGCAGGCAAGGTCACTTTAGTGACGTTCGATCTTCCGATTTGGCTGAAAGCTGTGGATATTATTAAGCAGGCCAATCTACCCATCATTCCGTGGTTGGGCGGGTTTCATCTGCTGATGTCCTACCTTGGATCCATTGGTAACATCATGGAGGCTTCTGGACTACTAGAGCTGATCCAGCTGATTTATCCGGGGAGTACGACAGCTAGCCACTTCCTGGATGGAGGGTGTTTTGACAAGGCAATCCGTGCTCACCTCCTCATTAGTGCAGCCATGTATCTGCACATCATGAAACATGCCTTCACTGAGGAGGAGCTTGTTGGAATGAGGACCTTTTATGGAGATGGTAGCTGATGGGAATATGGGAGACAGTCACACAGATCCAGTGGTGGTACTGTTTGAGCAGAGATTTGAAGAAACCTTCAAAAGACTCGCCAAAGGGGGACGAACACCTGCACTCTGGGTGCAGTACCACCACATGGTAAATGTTATTAAGCTGTTCATCCGAAATGAGCGGCTTGCAGACCACGATGGGCACCTGTTCTGCATTGCTACCTGGATGCTGGACATCTTTGCAGCTGCAGGCCATCATCAGTATGCCAAAGGTGCACGGCTGTACTGTCAACTGATGAAGGAACTGGAAACTTTGCCTGGTTACAAGCACAGCCTTCGCTCCGTGTCTACCTACAGACTCGGGACTGGCTCCTACTACAGAGCATGTCTCTGGACCCCAGTGACTATGGATGGACAATAGGTGTTCATGGTTATGAGCCAGTTCAAACTCTAGACCCCATGGCTCCTGAAGAGCTACTCCAGTTCACGAGCTACAATTGCCATGGAGATTGCAGCAGCCGGCGATGCAGCTGCAAAAAGAATAGCGTCAAGTGCATCTCAGCTTGTGGAGTCTGTCAAGGCATTACCTGCAAGAATGCTATGATGAATACTCAGAGGCAGACAGACTCATAAAGCATTCCACAAGGGGGATTACTGTTTGCTCTGACTAATGTGAAACGAATTGTAATAAATGCAACTTTATGTAAATGCAAAAAAGGGTGTGGCAGTTTTTCCACTAAGGAATAGTTGTAGTGAAAAACAAATGCTACAAATGAACTCAGGCTCATAAAAAACCCCTAGTTTGACCCCTCACAAGTTACTTAAGGCCAAATTAAGCATTTTCAAAAAATCGGTTATTGGCACCTCGACTTTGTGCAGTTTTTTATGAGGTTTCCCCCAGGAGTTGAATTTCAACTTTTTAGGACATGTTGTTAGACACCTTTAGAAACACATTGGTGAAGAGATTTCTTGGTAACGATTTAGTTCCCAGATTTTCAGACGCTTCCCTTACTAATTGCTATTTTTATGTTTTTGTGCATTATTTGTTGCCGTCATCATTAAACGAACAGGTTACTCATCAGTTACTCTGTACTTGAGTAGTTTTTTCACAACATACTTTTTACCTTTACTCAAGTAAATATTTGGGTGACTACTCCTTACTTTTACTTGAGTAATAAGTCTCTAAAGTAACAGTACTCTTACTTGAGTACAATTTCTGGCTACTCTACCCACCTCTGGTTGACTCACACGGCACCCGGAGATCTTGTGAAATGACAGCCGGCTTGCTGCAGGCTCAATATGAAGAAAACAAAGGAGATTGGCAGGATCGCTAGAAACACTTTATTTCAACACTCTCTCGCCAAACACCTGCTGTCTAAAGACAGATCCTGTCTTCTCAATAAAAGTGCGGCTTCATCCTGCTTGCGCTAACAAAATAAGTGTCTCAGAATATTAACGCACACAAACTATCGAGCTACTGAGTTTTTGTATTTCTTACAAAGGATACAATACAAGTATGCAAGTGTGACAAATGAGAAGCTAAACACCAACTACTTTCATGTGGTATTGGAAAGAGGATGACTTTTTTTTTTCCCTCCAAAAAATAAATTTGAAGGAGTTGAACTTATCAGCACTACTGTAAGTCCTGTCTGGTTCCAATGAATGCAACTCCACAAAATAATGTAACTCACCAACTTATATTATCGTCTATCTTTATGCATTTAAGATGGTCATTTGATAAATAGCTCACCTGCTGAAGAAGTGTGGGCTCTCCTGACTTACCCATACAAAGTTTCCAAGGCAGAAGCGTATTAGAAAGTATCCAGTAACAAATGTGTCCGCATCATTTAACTTAAGCGTAATGCACTTAACTTAATAAATTGCTGTGGCCACGAGGTGTCACCCACATAAAATTACCACTCCACTTCAAGTTAAAGACAAATACGTCCATTCCAGACGATTATTAACAAACAGATTACCGGGTAGTGTTTTTCTGTACTTGCCATTGTTCTTTGTTTGACTACTTTCACTTGATCAATCTTTTTTTTTTAACAGTCCACACGGCACAACAAAAACTAATATTATACAGCCAATCCTCATGGCTCCAATGCCAGAATTTGATCTGAAGTGGAAAAGTTGTATCAATATCTATTAAGCTCAGAATGAAGGTCGTAATTAGAAGCAGACCATTTCCATTGCTGTTGACCTCCGTATTCTCTAAAAATGTCATACAATCTTAAGGCCAAGAGAGTTTGCTGTGAGACTCTACACCAGGGGTCCCCAAACTACGGCCCGCGATCCGGCCGGCGGGAAGTCCCAAGTTAAAAAATGTTTTATTATTTTTTTAAATCTGTGTTTTCTAATCCATTTGCTACCGCTTGTCACTCTTGGTGTCTCTTATCCGCTCAGGCAAATTATATTGTCTAAAACTGCATTTTCCCATCGATAACGTGACACTGCGGTGCGAGCGTGTGCGTGTGACAAGTGTGCTATATATATATATATATATATATATATATATATATATATATATATATATATATATATATATATAGATAGATAGATAGATATAGTCAAAAAGTTTGGGGACCCCTGCTGTTAACATTTCATCTTATATCAAAGCAATAATAATGAATGCTGTAAACTTGTGCAAGCGGCTGTGGTGATAAATAATTTATATATTTGTTCCCAGTTAAACGTTTTGTCCTTTTCTGCTGCAGAATAACTTGACCACAAAGGCCCAACAGCGCAGCTTCGACCAGGCTGGACCGTTACACAAAAGCAAGTCTGCCACGGTCTCCAATGGACTGATTTTGGAGTGCAACATGAACAACAACAACCACCATCGTCATCATCAGGCATCAGACCAGGAGAACACACCTAATGTGTTTTATACACGAGGGAAGCGGAAGAAGAAACACCTGCGCAAGAGAAGCACGAAGGTGAGTGTCTTGTTACATCATGCCTGCTGATTTATTCGACTGTATGTTACATTTGTTGGCCTGGTGTCAGTTTAAAATAACACATGATTGAATTAAGACAATACAATTGTTAGTTAATCATTTGAACCTGAGACAATAGTGGAGGTCTCCTGGTAACAGCAATTTAATTATGAACCATTCGACCAATTTAGCATTGTTTGTATGTTGTCATTTTTTTTTATAAACTTCAAATTCAGTCTTTTTTCAACTCCAAATGTGATAATTCACATAGTGAATTCCTCAAAATATGTATTGTTTTATCTCAGGCAACGTTGTTTTATTTGTGTACAAGGTTCCTATGCTGAAGATAACTAATTTTAGTAACAGGAGTGATTTATTTTTTTTTTTAGCATATAGTGATGAATACAGTAATTCCCCATTCATCGTTGAGGGCCTACAATACTGTGGTAAATTAATTTCCGAAAAGTAGGAGTTATTAATATTAAATCACACATTTCATAGTAAGATTATAACATTCTGACCTTCTAAATACGGATGTTAACATTATTAGTAGTCTCAAGTAGAGATGTCCGATAATATCGGCCTGCCGATATTATCGTCCGATAAATGCGTTAAAATGTAATATCGGAAATTATCGGTATCGTTTTTTTTATTTTTTATTAAATCAACATAAAAAACACAAGATACACTTACAATTAGTGCACCAACCCAAACAACCTCCCTCCCCCATTTACACTCATTCACACAAAAGGGTTGTTTCTTTCTGTTATTAATATTCTGGTTCCTACATTATATATCAATATATATCATTACAGTCTGCAAGGGATACAGTCCGTAAGCACACATTATTGTGCGTGCTGCTGGTCCACTAATAGTACTAACCTTTAACAGTTAATTTGACTAATTTTCATTAATTACTAGTTTCTATGTAACTGTTTTTATATTGTTTTACTTTATTTTTTATTCAAGAAAATGTTTTTAATGTATTTATCTTATTTTATTTTATTAATTTTTTAAAAAGTACCTTATCTTCACTATACCTGGTTGTCCATAATAATGTGTTAATACCACGACTGTATATATCGGTTGATATCGGTATCGGTTGGTATCGGTAATTAAAGAGTTGGACAATATCGGATATTGGCAAAAAGCCATTATCAGACATCCCTAGTCTCAAGACCAGAAGTCTTCAACAGGGTGCCGCTGTGGCACTGGAAAAGAGCCGTGAAAACTTTTTAAAATAGATCTATATGCTTTTTCTTGCACTTTTCCCTTAAATGTAAGCATCTTTGAATACACATTAACATGTATCAAACACACTGTAGTGTAGTTTAGAAATGGCAGTGACATTGTCACTATACCTTGGAGCTTTAAAATAAAAATAATTATATTATTATATACATGTAAGCATTTAAGGATAGCTAGCGATTAGCACGCTACATGCCAGCCAGGTAATAGTTGTGCGAAATTGTAATTTTTAAATATCTTAATATTGCACGATAACAATATATATTTCGGAACAAAGTAATTTTTAAAACACAATTGTATACTGGATATCTAAGTAGGGGGTCCCTGCTTCATCTATCCTTCAGTTTGGGGGTTCTTGGCTTGGAAAATGTTGACATATAGGAATTATATAACACCCACATAATCACTTTCACACTCCTTTTAATATGATATAGTAATGCTGCTGCCTGAGGCTGAGCCAATCAGTGGCCAAGATACTGAACTTATTTTGGTTTTGTCTCATTAAGTCGCCAATACTACTGTCGTATTGATGTTTAGCCATTGATTTTATTCAGCCATTTTTATGCTTTGAAAATGAAGCTGGGTATTGACAAGAACTTCATGATATGATACGTATTGTGATACTTGAGTCACGTTATGATACAAGGTTGTGATATTCTGCATAGCTCACTGATTTATTTAAATGTAGTTAAATTACACGTATATATCTACAATAGATAACAGTAATAATTCATTGGACAAACAGAGTTGAGAAACAATGTAACTCAAATGATCCATTTCAATTTAGGGTTGTACAGTTGTACAGAGATCCATAAGCAAGAGTCCTGTAGTTGTCAAAGATATCAAGGATCTGGACGAATATCAAAACTCCTAGAACAACAACAACAACAACAACAATAATGGAGTCTGACGGAAAACAAACATTGACATTCGGCTACCAAATTACACCGCTCTAATGGATTACCAAAAAAGAATATCTTTACTCAGGTGCACGTTCATCTACACTTATAGACATTCATAGGGCAACACAAATGATTGGTGAACAGGAATGTATGGAACTGAAAACCTTCAGCAGCATCGATCACAATAGTCCGGAATCAGATAAGGATATATATCCAGATACAAATGTTTTCTTTCACACCAGGAACAAATGTTTTTATTACACAGACGGACAATATAACGGAAACATTACAAATCAACAACAAACTGTCTATTATTAATTTAAACAGCAGAAGTTTGTATACAAACTACAACAACGTGAAGCATTTTTTGGAAAAATTCAACAAACCCTTCAAAGTTGTCGCTATCTCAGAAACATGAATGGATACTAGAAAAGGAATGGATTTTGACCTGGAAGGATATGAACTAAATTATATCAACAGAACCAATAAGAACAGAGGGGGAGTAGCTTTGTACATGATGAAGAACTTAAACTACAAAATGGTAAAAAAATATGTCATTATCTATTGATAATATCTTATAATGTATAACCATTGAAATATGTCATGAAAAAAAGCAAAAACGTACTGATCATTGGTATGCATAGATCACCGAAGTCAAACATTGATACGTTTGAGAACTGGATTAAGACAACTTTTACTGAAATCAGTCAAAAAATTACTTTCTTATACAGAGACTTCAACATTGACCTCTTGAACCCTAACAAACTAAAGTCCATAGATGACTTTATTGACACATTGTATAGCCTGAGTTTATATTCTAAAATCACAAGGCCAAGCAGAATCTCAGGACACAGTGCCAAACTTATTGATAATATTTTTACTAATGACTTTGATGATAATACCACAAGTGGTCTGCTAACATCCCACATCAGTGATCATCTGCCAGTGTTCATAATCTATGATGTAAAATACAAGAAGAGGAACATTGATGACAAAAAGACATTTTCGAAGAACATGCACAGAACAAAGTATGACAGCTTTCAAGAATGATCTGAGAGATGAAAGTTGGGACAATGTATTCATCCATCCATCCATTTTCTACCGCTTATTCCCTTTGGGGTCGCGGGGGGCGCTGGAGCCTATCTCAGCTACAATCGGGCGGAAGGCGGGGTACACCCTGGACAAGTCGCCACCTCATCGCAGGGCCAACACAGATAGACAGACACCATTCATTCAGTGAAAATGATATAGATGAAACATGGTATTTTTTTAATACCTTCGAGATGCTTTTTGACAAACACTGTCTATTGAAACAACTTAGTAAGAAGCAAAATAAAAATAATCAACAATGGATGACAAAAGGACTTAAAATGCTTGCAAAAAGAATACATTATATAGAACATTTATAATGCAAAGATCTACAGAAGCAGAAAACAAGTACAAAACGTATAAGAACAAGCTAACTGGCATATTTCGAACACGGAGAAAAGAATATTACAGTCAATTGGACCGGAACAAAAACAACATGAGAGCAACAAGGGGTATCATTAATAGCATTATTAAAAATGGTGCTAAGAAGGATTATCCTAAACACTTCTCAGATGGAAACGTAAACAATGACAATATGAACAAAGTAGTTAAAAGCTTCAATCATTACTTTGTGAACATTGGACCAAATCTAGAGGAAACGATTCCAAATCCCGAGTCAGTTGAGGACTTGAATGACACTATCGACCGAGATGATATCCTAGACCAGGGGTGTCAAAGTAATTTTAGCTCAGGGGCCGCATGGAGGAAAATCTGTTACCAAGGGGGCTGGAATGGTAAAATCATGGCATGATAACTTCAAAATAAAGACAACTCCAGGTTGTTTTCTTAGTTCTACTTTGGCCAAAAATAGAACAAGCACATTATGAAAACGTACAAATCACAAATAATCCTCTGGACAAAACACTTAGTTTATTGAAAATTCTGAAGAAATTGGTGCAATTTCAAAAACACAATGAGCTTAGATTTCGTCTCAGTGTTGTAACGATACAGCAGGAGAAGGAGACGGCAGGGAGACAGGGAGGTCGTTAGCTGACAGCGTGTTTACTAACACGAGAATGTAAGTGAGGTGTGTACGTAATCCAAATTAATGAAGTGTGACTGTGTGGAAAGTATATGTGGGTTGTTACCAGAGGGTGTTGAAGGTGCATGTTGGAATCAAGGCGGAAGTCCAAAGACAGGCGGGAGGTCAAGGGCTGGAGCGAAGCGTTGCGGTCAGTAGGCAGGCATGAGGTCGATATCCAGAGAGGCAAGAGGAAGTCCAGAGGGGATCCCGGAAGACGAGACACACAGCTCGACAACGAGCAAGGATGACGGGAAGCTGGATAGCGAGACAACACGGGAAACAATGAACACGACGGGGAGGGAACACAGAAAGAGAATATACACATGAGAGAAGGCTGGAGACGTAATGGGCTTACTGTACGAGTACGAGTAGCTACGTTCTGGCACTGGATCTCAGGATGCGCTGGCTTATGAAGGCATGGGCAGGTGTGTTGATTGCTGATTCTTTGCAGCCGCGCAAAGGCAGGGGGACAGCAGAATGAGAGGCGGCAGGAGTGTAAAACCATAACATTACCATGGTGGCTGGAATGGTAAAATCATGGCATGATAACTTTTAAAATAAAGACAACTCCAGGTTGTTTTCTTTGTTTTACTTTGGCCAAAAATAGAACAAGCACATATAAATTATCCTCCGGACAAAACACTTAGTTTGTTGAAAATTCTGAGGAAATTGGTGCGATTTCAAAAACACAATGAGCTTAGACTTCATCTCACTGTATTTACAAAATCAGGATTAAACTTTAAATCACAGTCTTTCTGGGATTGAACAAAAAACACAATATGTACTCTCTTCTAGGTATTAAATATCTCTGTCATGTTCACGTATCAGTGCAGAGCTAATTCAACAAACCGTAAGAAACAGAGGTAAAAACTGTTCAAAAGGGTTAAGTTCTCTTTTCTCGTGTTTTACAGATACATTGTAGGACAACGAGGGTACCAAATGATGATGTGTTTGAAGCAGTAGACATAAAAGGCAGGTTTTAAGTTTCATGTGGGTCGAGGAGAAGGAGCCACAGTCCTCCTTTACTGTGTACCTCTGCTTGCCTAACAGAATTGCTATTGTGACATCCAGTGGACACATTAAGAACAGCAGTTTCTTTCGTTAAAAAAAAAAAAAAAGCAGCTCATTTTAATACTTGGCAAACTCATCTTAATACTTGGCAAACTCATCACACGGACCGGATAAAACCTGTTCGCGGGCCGTAGGTTTGACACACCTGTCCTAGACTCTTGGCATTATGTGATGCTAAGGCACTATACATGTTTAATAGCAACATGCTTCCTCCAACACAAAGCTCTTTAACAAGATTTTTACCCCGCAGCTTTGACTACACAATATCCTTCTGTCTGCTACTTTGACTTATCTATTTATCATCCAGCTACTGACTGCCATTAGCAGGAACTTGAACTGAATGACAAGTCTCGGTCAATACGCCTGAAAAATGTTAGATTTTACTCTCCTCACTCGCTCCGCTTGAAGACATGTTTTATTTTTAAGTGGCCCCTTTTTGTAGCTCAGAGGTGCGTCTGGAGTCACACTATGTGCTGACACAGCAGTAAATCTGAGCTGTTTTGCTGCTTTTAGTCAGAGAGATGCTGTGATGGTTCTGTACTGAATGAAAGTTAAAATCTGCTTTAAGCAGTCGAGTTCCAAACTGATGCTTCCTGACAACCTTCACAGGCAATTAGGTATGTGCACTTCAAGCTAAGTGTCGTCCACTTAAAGTCTGGACTGCTCTCAACTGTCAGTCAAACGTCAGGCAGCAGGCCAGAGGTTTTAACAAAGCTTTTATTTTAGCTGTCTATAGATGCTGTCAAGTCCCATTTCCAAAGACAATCTGCTGGTTTTTATATGAACATTATGCTAAAGGATGAATCCCGGATTTGTATTTATTTCCCTGGTTTTCTTTCAAAGGGGAACTGCGTATAATTCAAAATCCTTATGAGAGAAAATAAAACATACACTTTATTGCCAAAAGTATTTGGCCACCTGCCTTGATTCACATATGAACTTGAAGTGCCATCCCATTCCTAACCCATAGGGTTCAATATGATGTCGTTTTGCAGCTATTACAGCTTCAACTCTTCTGGGAAGGCTGTCCACAAGGTTGCAGAGTGTGTTTATAGGATTTTTCCACCATTCTTCCAAAAGTGCATTGGTGAGGTCACACACTGATGTTGGTCGAGAAGGCCTGGCTCTAAGTCTCAGTTCTAATTCATCCCAAAGATGGTCTATCGGGTTCAGGTCAGGACTCTGCAGGCCAGTCAAGTTCATCCACACCAGACTCTGTCATCCATGTCTTTATGGACCTGGAAATCACTGAGCTCCTGAGAGTGGCCCATTTTTTCACAAATGTTTGTACAAACAGTCTCCATGCCTAAGTGCTTGACTTAATACAACTGTTGCCGGGCCAAGTGATTAGGACGCCTGATTCTGATCATTTGGATGGGTGGCCAAATACTTTTGGCAATATAGTGTATGTCTTTATTTTAGTGCATTCTAACTTGTAAATAAACGTCTGCTTACAATGGAGCCAATGGGAGCCATCATCATTGCGTCTATTGTATTATTTCCGACAATAAAACCCAATAAATAAGCATCCAAAATACAATACTCTATTTACATTTTGTGACCTGAATATTAACCAAGTATTAGCGATATCGTTATTATAAGCGCTAACGTTAAGAGACCTACATTTAGCGGCGCATTGATCAGAGAGGCAACTTCCTTACATTGCTATATTGACATACTCAGCGGGTGAGCCTCTTTCTCGCCTCAAGCTTGTGAAAGTTTATTTTACATACAAAAATAATGCCTCTCACCTTATAGTAAAATGATGTGGACATACGCTGAGAAGTTGGTAAACAATTTAGACCCAAGGATGGCGAGAAAGACACGCAAAAGACGCGGGTTTGCACCCGCCCTTTTTTAACCCCATGCGAGGATTGAGTCCTTCCTCATCTAAACGGGACTATAACAACATTACGTTAGTCGACATCCCAGTGGCAACAGACATTGTGCAGTAAGTGATGTTTTATTATATTTGTTGGCTCTCATGAAATCTGCAGTGAGTACGGTAGCCATCGGTGATGTTGTTGAAGGAAAAAAGTGTACATTGTGATGTGTCTGGAATGAATGTGCCACTGTATGCTTAAAATTAGGTAAATATTAAATGTTATTATGGCTGTGCCTGTTAACATTATAAATATAGTTAGTGTGTATATAAAACAATGATGGAGGTGTTTAGAGTTTTTTAAAACTCTTCATAAGCGGAATAGAGTGACTCCAATTTGTTAGCAAAATTTTGCTCGCATTAATGTACTAGTTAAAATGCATTGAAAAAAATAAAAACGCGTGTTCTTGTCTTACATAAGAATTGTGAATGATAAGCAACATTCCCCAAAAAGTGCAGTTTCCCTTTAACTCTTACAAAGATTACCATGAAAAGGGCATATAACTCAGACAAACTTCCACTTGGTGCTTTAGGTCTTGTACGTACACCCTAACCTTAATCTTTGGGTGAGTCTGAGACCTTCGACTTTCTTGGATACAAGTAGACAGGTCAGCGCCCCTAAAATCATACATAGTAGATGTTTTCCGGGATATCGTCACCATTTTTATTTTCCCCAATGGCAGTTGTGGTCCAAACAGAAATATGTCCACGGTGCGCCTTGATGACCGAAAATGTTCTGTTATCGTTTGTATTAACCAGTACCACTATATAAACTGAAGAAATAAAATAAATACAACGTTTTAACTTGTGTGTTCCAATGCAATGTACCTACTCACGGTACTCACAGTATCACACAGAGATCCTGGCTAAGAAACGTACCTCGGTCCAATGATAAATATACAGAAGGATTTACACAAAACTGCATTAAATCAAATAAATCAAAAATGGAGGCAGACATTACAATAACATGTATACTTATAGCATTATGGCAATGAGAGAGAAAGCTAATAAACTGACCTTCTGAGATGTTTTTGTCTCCTCGGTTCTGAAGTTCTTTGCTTTCCTCTCGCTGTGGGTCAGACTGTACACTTGGATGCTAAAATACTCAGTCGTTGCCATTGGTAAATAGAAACAGGGATACCTCAGGGTAGTGTCTTGGGACAGTATATACAGGTAAAAGCCAGTAAATTAGAATATTTTGAAAAACTTGATTTATTTCAGTAATTGCATTCAAAAGGTGTAACTTGTACATTATATTTATTCATTGCACACAGACTGATGCATTCAAATGTTTATTTCATTTAATTTTGATGATTTGAAGTGGCAACAAATGAAAATCCAAAATTCCGTGTGTCACAAAATTAGAATATTACTTAAGGCTAATACAAAAAAGGGATTTTTAGAAATGTTGGCCAACTGAAAAGTATGAAAATGAAAAATATGAGCATGTACAATACTCAATACTTGGTTGGAGCTCCTTTTGCCTCAATTACTGCGTTAATGCGGCGTGGCATGGAGTCGCTGAGTTTCTGGCACTGCTCAGGTGTTATGAGAGCCCAGGTTGCTCTGATAGTGGCCTTCAACTCTTCTGCGTTTTTGGGTCTGGCATTCTGCATCTTCCTTTTCACAATACCCCACAGATTTTCTATGGGGCTAAGGTCAGGGGAGTTGGCGGGCCAATTTAGAACAGAAATACCATGGTCCGTAAACCAGGCACGGGTAGATTTTGCGCTGTGTGCAGGCGCCAAGTCCTGTTGGAACATGAAATCTCCATCTCCATAGAGCAGGTCAGCAGCAGGAAGCATGAAGTGCTCTAAAACTTGCTGGTAGACGGCTGCGTTGACCCTGGATCTCAGGAAACAGAGTGGACCGACACCAGCAGATGACATGGCACCCCAAACCATCACTGATGGTGGAAACTTTACACTAGACTTCAGGCAACGTGGATCCTGTGCCTCTCCTGTCTTCCTCCAGACTCTGGGACCTCGATTTCCAAAGGAAATGCGAAATTTGCATGGTTGGGTGATGGTTTGGGGTGCCATGTCATCTGCTGGTGTCGGTCCATTCTGTTTCCTGAGATCCAGGGTCAACGCAGCTGTCTACCAGCAAGTTTTAGAGCACTTCATGCTTCCTGCTGCTGACCTGCTCTATGGAGATGGAGATTTCAAGTTCCAACAGGACTTGGCGCCTGCACACAGCGCAAAATCTACCCGTGCCTGGTTTACGGACCATGGTATTTCTGTTCTAAATTGGCCCGCCAACTCCCCTGACCTTAGCCCCATAGAAAATCTGTGGGGTATTGTGAAAAGGAAGATGCAGAATGCCAGACCCAAAAACGCAGAAGAGTTGAAGGCCACTATCAGAGCAACCTGGGCTCTCATAACACCTGAGCAGTGCCAGAAACTCATCGACTCCATGCCACGCCGCATTAACGCAGTAATTGAGGCAAAAGGAGCTCCAACCAAGTATTGAGTATTGTACATGCTCATATTTTTCATTTTCATACTTTTCAGTTGGCCAACATTTCTAAAAATCCCTTTTTTGTATTAGCCTTAAGTAATATTCTAATTTTGTGACACACGGAATTTTGGATTTTCATTTGTTGCCACTTCAAATCATCAAAATTAAATGAAATAAACATTTGAATGCATCAGTCTGTGTGCAATGAATAAATATAATGTACAAGTTACACCTTTTGAATGCAATTACTGAAATAAATCAAGTTTTTCAAAATATTCTAATTTACTGTCTTTTACCTGTACATCAATGACCTACCAGATGTATGCACAGATATAGATGTACAGATGTATGAGGATGACACAGTGGTATATACATCAGGTAAGACCTGTACTCTAGTTGCTGAGAAGTTAAATGCTAAATTAGACAAAATAGCATCTTGGCTGGCATCATCCTGTTTATCCCTAAACACTAAAAAGACTAACTCTGTCTGCTTCTCCATTAAAAAAAAGCTACCTCAAACAAACCTGAATATAAAAATTAATGAGGAGCTCACTGAAGGCAAACCTTGGCTGTTTTAAGATTATAAAACACTGCTTAACTCTTAGCTGTGCTTTTACTTTTATGAATTCAATGATTCTTTCACACTTATCTTATGGCTTAACTACATGGTCCCAGGCACACCAGTCATCAATCAAGACCATTGAGTGTCTTTATAACCACGCCTTGAAAGTTCTAGACAAGAAGAGTATACGATATCATCATTGCCAAATTTTAACCAAATACAATATTTTAAGTTTTACCAATTTTATTTTGTTACACACACTCAAACTGGTTTTTAAATGCTTGGATAACTCTGCTCCCCAATTGCTCTACAGGGCAATTACAAGACTGCACAGTGGTACCAGATCTACCACCCGAGCAATGTCAAAAGGCAACTGTTGTGTTCCATTCCGTAGAACATCTTTTGCCCAGACTGCCTTTTCAATAAAAGGACCACAACTATGGAACTCTTTACCGGACATTTTGAAAAGTATACCTGCACTTGTCACTTTCAAAAAACAAACAAAATTATGGCTAGTTGAGCAACAATCGTGTTCCCATGTTTAGTTTTTACTATCCATCCATCCATCCATTTTCTACTGCTTATTCCCTTCGGGGTCGCGGGGGGCGCTGGAGCCTATCTCAGCTACAATCGGGCGGAAGGCGGGGTACACCCTGGACAAGTTGCCACCTCATCGCAGGGCCAACACAGATAGACAAACATTCACACTCACATTCACACACTAGGGCCAATTTTTTGTGTTGCCAATCAATCTAGTCTGCACTTTGTCTGTGTCGTATCAATTCCTAGATATGGTCGAAACTATTTAAAGTGCACTACGTATAATAAACGCAACATTATTAATATTGCTACTACGGATAATTTAAACAAAAACTCGTCAAAACAGCCCAATACTTATAATGTGGGCTTTTTAAACATAAGATCATTGTCTCCCAAAACGTTATTAGTTAATGAGGTCATTAGAGACAACAATCTTAACGTCATTGGTCTTAGCGAAACCTGGCTCAAACCAGACAATTTTTTTGCGCTAAATGAGGCATCTCCTCCTAACTATACGAATGCGCATATTGCCCGTCCCCTTAAAAGGGGTGGGGGTGTCGCACTAATATACAATGAAAACTTTAACCTTACCCCTAACCTAAATAATAAATACAAATCGTTTGAGGTGCTTACTATGAGGTCTGTCGCACCGCTGCCTCTCGATATGGCTGTTATCTACCGCCCCCCAGGGCCCTACTCGGACTTTATCAATGAATTCTCAGAGTTCGTTGCTGATCTAGTGACGCACGCAGACAATATAATCATAATGGGGGACTTTAATATCCATATGAATACCCCATCGGACCCTCAGTGCGTGGCGCTCCAGACTATAATTGATAGCTGTGGTCTTACACAAATAATACATGAACCTACGCATCGCAACGGTAATACGATAGATCTAGTGCTGGTCAGGGGTGTCACCACCTCCAAAGTTATGGTACTCCCGTATACTAAAGTAATGTCCGATGATTACCTTATAAAATTCGAAGTTCTGACTCATTGTCAACAAAGTAATAATAACTGCTATAGCAGCCGCAACATTAATGCTGCCACAACGATGACTCTTGCTGACCTACTGCCTTCGGTAATGGCACCATTCCCAAATTATGTCGGCTCTATTGATAACCTAACTAACAACTTTGACAATGCCCTGCGCAAAACCATTGATAGTATAGCACCGCTAAAACAAAAAAGGGCCCCTAAAAGGCGCACCCCATGGTTTACAGAAGAAACCAGAGCTCATAAATTATCATGTAGAAAGTTGGAACGCAAATGGCGCGCGACCAGGCTTGAGGTTTTCCATCAAGCATGGAGTGATAGTTTAATATCGTATAAACACATGCTTACCTTAGCTAGAGCTAAATATTACTCAAATCTCATCCGCCTCAACAAAAACGACCCTAAATTTTTGTTTAGTACAGTAGCATCGCTAACCCAACAAGGGACTCCTACCAATAGCTCCACCCACTCGGCAGATGACTTTATGAATTTCTTTAATAAGAAAATTGAACTCATTAGAAAGGAGATTCAAGACAACGCATCCCAGCTACAACTGGGTTTTATTAACACAGATACAACTGTATCTACGACGGATACTGCAATACAAAATAGTCTCTCTCTTTTTGATGAAATAACATTAGAGGAACTATTACGGCGTGTAAGTGGGATAAAACAAACATGTTTACTTGACCCACTTCCTGGGAAACTTATCAAGGAGCTTTTTGTATTATTAGGTCCATCAGTGCTAAATATTATAAACTTATCACTTTCCTCTGGCACTGTTCCCCTAGCATTCAAGAAAGCGGTTATTCATCCTCTGCTCAAAAGACCTAACCTTGATCCTGACCTCATGGTAAACTATCGACCGGTGTCCCACCTTCCCTTTATTTCGAAAATCCTCGAAAGAATTGTCGCACAGCAGCTAAATGAACACTTAGTGTCTAACAATCTCTGTGAACCTTTTCAATCCGGTTTCAGGGCAAATCACTCTACGGAGACAGCCCTCGCAAAAATGACTAATGATCTACTGCTAACGATGGATTCTGATGCGTCATCTATGTTGCTGCTTCTTGATCTTAGCGCTGCTTTCGATACCGTCGATCATAATATTTTATTAGAGCGTATCAAAACACGTATTGGTATGTCAGACTTAGCTTTGTCGTGGTTTAACTCTTATCTTACTGTCAGGATGCAATGCGTCTCCCATAATAATGTGACCTCGGACTATGTTAAGGTAACGTGCGGAGTTCCTCAGGGTTCGGTTCTTGGCCCTGCACTCTTTAGTATTTACATGCTGCCGCGAGGCGACATCATACGCAAATACGGTGTTAGCTTTCATTGTTATGCTGATGACACCCAACTCTACATGCCCCTAAAGCTGACCAACACGCCGGATTGTAGTCAGCTGGAGGCGTGTCTTAATGAAATTAAACAATGGATGTCCGCTAACTTCTTGCAACTCAACGCCAAGAAAACGGAAATGCTGATTATCGGTCCTGCTAAACACCGACATTTATTTAAAAATACCACCTTAACATTTGACAACCAAACAATTACACAAGGCGAATCAGTAAAGAATCTGGGTATTATTTTCGACCCAACTCTCTCCTTTGAGTCACATATTAAGAGTGTTACTAAAACGGCCTTCTTTCATCTCCGTAATATCGCTAAAATTCGTTCTATTTTATCCACTAGCGACCCTGAGATCATTATTCATGCGTTCGTTACGTCTCGTCTCGACTACTGTAACGTATTATTTTCGGGTCTCCCTTTGTCTAGCATTAAAAGATTACAGTTGGTACAAAATGCGGCTGCTAGACTTTTGACAAGAACAAGAAAGTTTGATCATATTACGCCTATACTGGCTCACCTGCACTGGCTTCCTGTGCACTTAAGAAGTGACTTTAAGGTTTTACTACTTACGTATAAAATACTACACGGTCTAGCTCCGTCCTATCTTGTCGATTGCATTGTACCATATGTCCCGGCAAGAAATCTGCGTTCAAAGAACTCCGGCTTATTAGTGATTCCCAGAGCCCAAAAAAAGTCTGCGGGCTATAGAGCGTTTTCTATTCGGGCTCCAGTACTATGGAATGCCCTCCCGGTAACTATTAGAGATGCTACCTCAGTAGAAGCATTTAAGTCCCATCTTAAAACTCATTTGTATACTCTAGCCTTTAAATAGCCCCCCTGTTAGACCAGTTGATCTGCCGTTTCTTTTCTTTTCTCCTCTGCTCCCCTGTTCCTTGTGGAGGGGGGGGGGGGCACAGGTCCGGTGGCCATGGATGAAGTGCTGGCTGTCCAGAGTCGGGACCCGGGGTGGACCGCTCGCCTGTGCATTGGCTGGGAACATCTCTGCGCTGCTGACCCGTCTCCGCTCGGGATGGTGTCCTGCTGGCCCCACTATGGACTGGACTCTTACTATTATGTTGGATCCACTATGGACTGGACTCTCACAATATTATGTCAGACCCACTCGACATCCATTGCTTTCGGTCTCCCCTAGAGGGGGGGGGTTACCCACATATGCGGTCCTCTCCAAGGTTTCTCATAGTCATTCACATCGACGTCCCACTGGGGTGAGTTTTTCCTTGCCCTTATGTGGGCTTTGTACCGAGGATGTCGTTGTGGCTTGTGCAGCCCTTTGAGACACTTGTGATTTAGGGCTATATAAATAAACATTGATTGATTGATTGATTATTATTATCATTGGCTTTTATCTAGTTTGCACTTTGTCTGTATTATTACTATTATCATTATTATCGACTTTCTATTTTTTTTTTTCCTATTTTAATGATGTTGGATCTGTGTTGTTGTTGGGGACAAGTGTTGTAAATTAGCTTTGGCTACAAACACTATGATGCATACATTGGATAACTGTTTCAGATGTCTGTTTTTGTATCTGTCCCTATTTCAAATAAACCTCTATAATAATAATAATAATAAAACATGCTGTAGGGCCCGATTTACTAAAAGTTTCAGTGTACTAAAAGATGTGAAAACTTGATAGCACAGACAAAGCTGATCGACTAAACGTGTGCAAAGTGGATTGCATCTGTGAAGTAAGCAGAATGAGTGCAATCCATTTTACATCTCTGTCCTCATTAATATGCAAACTATATGCTGATCATCAAATCGCCCACAAAACTGTGAGGAAAAGATGCAAATATATTTTGCGAGGATGTGTAAGAAGGACGTGCAAACTGACAGTGACACACACGGCTGCAGGATTGATGCTCGCACTGCACATACAGACCAGAATCCTCCGTCCTTTGTGTGTGTGTGTGTGTGTGTGTCAACATTTTTGACTGACGTATCTTCTATTCAGCAATTTGCTTTTATAATTTTATAGCTGCTTGATATGACTTATGGGGCTGATTAAAATTAATTATAAGTGTATGTGTTTTGGTGTCTGCAGTTCGTTTTTTCATTTAGGAAATACAGTGTATATCAAAACAATATATCTACTACATCATGAAAACACGTCTTTCATTATGCATTTTCTTGCGTTTGAGTCTTTCCAGATGCCTGAATGCGCTGGTGATGCGATCACAGCCTCGGACACACAATTAAGTGTCTCTGTGCATACTGTATGTTTCTGTTGTCGAGATTGCGATTCAGAAACTGTATTACAGATTATAGATGTGTGCTGCTGGTTCAGCACATCGCACACCGGTAGGAGCATGATAACATGAATGTGCAGAAAATGATCAAGTGTCTCCATCGTAAAAGCCCCGTACGCACACAAAATCTTAATTTAAATAAGGGGGTCTTCAACACTTCAATTGCACACGCAATCTTAGTAAATAGCAAGCAACACGCCCACTCAAAAGTACGCATTATTTAATTTTTTACACACACTGCTTAGCGTGTGGTATTTGGATCTTAGTGAACCAGGCCCTTAATTTTGTAATGTGCATTGTTATTCTTTAAGGCCTGGAAAAGAACAGTATGTCCATCATTTGTAATTATTTTATTTTAACTATGTGATGTTCAAAACGTCTTTTCTTTACATTCAACTATCAGGTTACTTCCACTGATCTCCTACAAACCAAGGGCCTGATTTACTGAAAACTGTGGTATAAGGTTTGCACTTAAACTCGTGCAAACTTGATACCACAAGCAATGCTGATCTACTAAACGTGTGCAAAGTGGATTGCGTCTGTTAATAAGGCGTGCAATCCATTTTGCGTCTCTGTGTTCATTATTATGCAAAATATATGCTGATCATCAAAACGCCCACAAAGCTTGGAGGATAAAATGCAAATGTCATTATTTAGCACATGCAATGTGATTTTTTTTCCCCCAAACACTCACCAGTGTTTTGCGAGCACATTTTGGCGTTTTATTTAGCATGTGTCAAAAGCAGAGGTGGGTAGTAACGCGCTACATTTACTCCGTTACATCTACTTGAGTAACTTTTGGGATAAATTGTACTTCTAAGAGTAGTTTTAATGCAACATACTTTTACTTTTACTTGAGTATATTTATAGAGAAGAAACGCTACTTTTACTCCGCTACTTTTATCTACATTCAGCTCGCTACTCGCTACTAATTTTTATCGATCTGTTAATGCACGCTTTGTTTGTTTTGGTCTGTCATAGTGCCTGCGTTTCAACAAATACAGTCACTGGTGACGTTCACTCCGTTCCACCAATCAGATGCAGTCACTGGTGACGTTGGACCAATCAAACAGAGCCAGGCGGTCACATGACCTGACTTAAACAAGTTGAAAAACTTATTCGGGTGTTACCATTTAGTGGTCAATTGTACGGAATATATACTGTACTGTGCAATCTACTAATAAAAGTTTCAATCAATCAATCAAAAGTGTGAAGGAAAAAAGACCCTTTTTTATTTCAATCGTACATCCTGTCAAAAGCATAAAGACTGACTGCACAGTTCCTGTCTTCACAATAAAAGTGCCGCTCCATCGCGCCTGCACTTTCAAAACAAGAGTCTCTGAAAGCCAGCGCAAACAAGCTAGCAAGCTACGGAGTTTGCCGCCAATGTATTTCTTGTAAAGTGTATAAAAACGAATATGGAAGCTGGACAAATAAGGTGCCAAAAACCAACCACTTTCATGTGGTATTAGACAGAAAGGAGGAACTTTTTTTCTCCTCCATTTGAAAACGTGGACGCTATCAGCACTACGGTCTGATTACAATCAATGCAAGTCATCAGAATCAGGTAATACACCAACTTATATTCTTGTCTTCATGAAAGAAAGGAATCTATATGTGTTAAACATGCATGTATATTCATTAAAACACCTTTAACATGTAAACAAAAACGGCAAAATAAATAAATATAAATTATATACTGTATATATATATATATATGTGTGTGTATATATATGTATATATATATGTATATATGTATATACACATATATATATATATATATATATATATATATATATATATATATATATATATGATATGTGTGTGTATGTTACTCATCAGTTACTCAGTACTTGAGTAGTTTTTTCACAACATACTTTTTACTTTTACTCAAGTAAATATTTGGGTGACTACTCCTTACTTTTACTTGAGTAATAAATCTCTAAAGTAACAGTACTCTTACTTGAGTACAATTTCTGGCTACTCTACCCACCTCTGGTCAGAAGGACGTGCAAACTGACGGTTCCACGGTGACAGACGATGGACAGAGACTTGTCCGTCCTACACGTGTGTGTCCAGATTTTTAGATGGTGGAGCAACAGGTACTCTCATTTTTTGCACAAAAGAGACATGACGTTAAACACAGACGACATTGAAGCTTGCCACCCATTGCCGGTGAAAAATCCAAAGGACACACCCGCCATAATCTTGAGATTTGTAAATAGAAAACACAAATCTGCTCTGCGTAGGCAAGGGACACAACTTAAAGGTTCAATTGTTTACATTAATGAACACCTCACAAGAAGAAATACCGGCATCAGAAGGAAGTCAAGGTACCTTTGACAACTGGGAAAGATTCAATTAACATGGACTTCTAACTAAGCGTTAAGGGCCCACCGGAACAAGCCAAAGTTCTGTGCATTCGAAATATTAAGGAGTCTTCTATTCATTTTAGCTGTACTTAAGTTCTCCTCGCAAACACGTGTGACGGAGGATTCTCATCTCTCCATCCTCTCTGTGCAACACGAGCACTGATCTTGCAGCCGTGTGTGGAACTGACAGGTTGCACAGTTACTAAATAAAAAGCAAAATAGTGCTTGCAAAACGGTGATGAGTGTTGATAAATCAAATTGCGTGTGATAAATAATTATATGTGCAATATTGTGGCCGTTTTGATGGCCAGCATATAGTTTACATATTATTGGAGACAGAGACGCAAAATGGAGAGCACACCTTATTCTGCTCACTTAAGAGACACAATCCGCTTTGCACACAATTAGTAGATCAGCTTAGCGAGTGCTATCACGTTTGCACGTGCTTTAGTACACGCAAACCTTTAGTAAATCAGGACCTGTGTCCATCTCCAACCTGGAGAAGAGGATTGCACTTTGTCAGGCCTCTACCTTCACACATGTACAACTTGGGTGTCCCACCTGAAGACTAAGCTCCCACTGGTAGCTCTTAACCACAATAAGATGGCAATCCCTCAGGGGGGGAAACAAAACAAAAGTAAAATATGGTATTCCTTATCTACATTTTATCAACCATCATAACATTCATCTTAACTTGATGGCCTAATTCTTTAACTGAATTTAACCTTTAGTAGGACTTCACACAAAATAGTCAATATTTACTAAACTGAAAAGTACAGGCGTCTTATGAATAATGCAAAAACATTCTCCTCAAACTAGTTTTTAATCAGGTCAGCTCAATCATGCCTCAAAGTTTCTGTATTCTCCACCTATTTACAAACAGAGAAACTTAACAGCAATGCCTAATACCTACAAGCCTGCTCAGTGGCCTTGTGGTTAGAGTGTCGGCCCTAAGATTGGTAGGTCGTGAGTTCAAACCCCGGCCGAGTCATACCAAAGACTATAAAAATGGGACCCATTACCTCCCTGCTTGACTCTCAGCATCAAGGGTTGGAAGTGGGGGTTAAATCACCAAAATGATTCCTGAGCGCGGCCACTACTGCTGCTCACTGCTCCCCTCACCTCCCGGGGGGTGGAACAAGGGGATGGGTCAAATGCAGACGGTAATTTCCACCACAATTTGTGTGTGTGACTATCAGTGTTACTTTAACTTTACACTCTAGACATGGTAATGTTTTTTTTCAAGTTGTGATTTACTGCACCAACTAACCACAGAGTCAACAGTTCCCCACATGTTATTTTAAATTATAATTATTTAATTATGTTTTCTGAATGGTAAGCATGTCGAAAATTACGGCGTGAGGAAGTTTACATTGACGCAAATAATGCTATCCTACATATTCCATTTTCATCACTGTTTAAACAGGAACAGCAACTGATCGCTCTTTTCGACCAAACAGCTAATTTCAACAGAACACCAGAAGCAGCAAATACACACACTTTTAACTTACAGTCCGTCGATGTCATGATCGATGGCTCACCTGCTGATGGCATAATAGTGTCAAAAATTAAATGTGTCCTTTTCACTTTTGCAATATGTGAACACCCCCAGGGGCGTCAAACTCAGGGCCGCATGAAGAAAAATCTATTCCCACGCGACGTAAGTTGAAAACTGAGGGGAAAAAAATGGTGAAGTTTCAAAAACACCATGAAGAGCACAATGAACTTTGTCTGTGTTTTTACAAAGCCATTAAACTTAAAGCACTTCCTGTTTAGCATTCTAACGTTGGCAGTTTATTAAAAATGTTTGGAAAAGCAACCGATTGTTTCCACAAACCGCCGCATTGGTGAAATCTGCATACTGCCACAACACATTCATTTATCATCATTCAAATATTACAATTATAATTAAACAGTCAGTTAGAGTTCGAAGACCTCTATGAAGAACACGAACAAGGAACCCAGATTTCCCTCGCCCGGACGCGGGTCACCGGGGCCCTCCTCTGGAGCCAGGCCCGGAGGTGTGGCACGATGGCGAGCGCCTGGTGGCCGGGCCTGTCCCCATGGGGCCCGGCCGGGCACAGCCCGAAGAGGCAACGTGGGTCCCCCCTCCAATGGGCTCACCACCCATAGCAGGGGTCATAGAGGTCGGGTGCGATGTGAGCTGGGCGGAAGCCGAAGGCAGGGCACTTGGCGGTCCGATCCTCGGCTACAGAAGCTAGCTCTTGGGACGTGGAACGTCACCTCGCTGGGGGGGAAGGAGCCTGAGCTAGTGCGTGAGGTGGAGAAGTTCCGGCTAGATATAGTCGGACTCACTTCGACGCACAGCAAGGGCTCTGGAACCAGTTCTCTTGACAGGGGCTGGACTCTCTTCCACTCTGGCGTTGCCAGCAATGAGAGGCGACGGGCTGGGGTGGCAATTCTTGTTTCCCCTCGGCTCAAAGCCTGCACGTTGGAGTTCAACCCGGTGGACGAGAGGGTAGCCTCCCTCCGCCTTCGGGTGGGGGGACGGGTCCTGACTGTTGTTTGCGCTTACGCGCCCAACGGCAGTTCAGATTACCCACCCTTTTTGGATTCACTCGAGGGAGTACTGGAGAGTGCTCCCCCGGGTGATTCCCTCGTTCTACTGGGGGACTTCAACGCTCATGTTGGCAACGACAGTGAAACCTGGAGAGGCGTGATTGGGAAGAATGGCCGCCCGGATCTGAACCCGAGTGGTGTTTTGTTATTGGACTTTTGTGCTCGTCACGGATTGTCAATAACAAACACCATGTTCAAACATAAGGGTGTCCATATGTGCACTTGGCACCAGGACACCCTAGGCCGCAGTTCCATGATCGACTTTGTAGTTGTGTCATCGGATTTGCGGCCTCATGTTTTGGACACTCGGGTGAAGAGAGGGGCGGAGCTTTCTACCGATCACCACCTGGTGGTGAGTTGGCTGCGATGGTGGGGGAGGATGCCGGACAGACCTGGCAGGCCCAAGCGCATTGTGAGGGTTTGCTGGGAACGTCTAGCAGAGTCTCCTGTCAGAGAGAGTTTCAATTCCCACCTCCGGAAGAACTTTGAACATGTCACGAGGGAGGCGCTGGACATTGAGTCCGAGTGGACGATGTTCCGTACCTCTGTTGTCGGGGCGGCCGATTGGAGCTGTGGCCGCAGGGTAGTTGGTGCCTGTCGTGGCGGTAATCCTAGAACCCGTTGGTGGACACCGGCGGTGAGGGATGCCGTCAAGCTGAAGAAGGAGTCCTATCGGGTTCTTTTGGCTCATGGGACTCCTGACGCAGCAGACAGGTACCGACAGGCCAAGCGGTGTGCGGCTTCAGCGGTCGCGGAGGCAAAAACTCGGACATGGGAGGAGTTCGGTGAGGCCATGGAAAAAGACTTCCGGACGGCTTCGAAGCAATTCTGGACCACCATCCGCCGCCTCAGGAAGGGGAAGCAGTGCAGTGTCAACACCGTGTATGGTGGGGATGGTGCTCTGTTGACCTCGACTGCGGATGTTGTGGATCGGTGGAGAGAATACTTCGAAGACCTCCTCAATCCTACCAGCACGTCTTCCTATGAGGAAGCAGGGCCTGGGGAATCTGTGGTGGGCTCTCCTATTTCTGGGGCTGAGGTTGCCGAGGTAGTTAAAAAGCTCCTCGGTGGCAAGGCCCCGGGGGTGGATGAGATCCGCCCGGAGTTCCTTAAGGCTCTGGATGTTGTGGGGCTGTCTTGGTTGACAAGACTCTGCAACATCGCGTGGACATCGGGGGCGGTACCTCTGGATTGGCAGACCGGGGTGGTGGTTCCTCTCTTTAAGAAGGGGAACCGGAGGGTGTGTTCCAACTATCGTGGGATCACACTCCTCAGCCTTCCCGGTAAGGTCTATTCAGGTGTACTGGAGAGGAGGCTACGCCGGATAGTCGAACCTCGGATTCAGGAGGAACAGTGTGGTTTTCGTCCTGGTCGTGGAACTGTGGACCAGCTCTATACTCTCGGCAGGGTCCTTGAGGGTGCATGGGAGTTTGCCCAACCAGTCTACATGTGCTTTGTGGACTTGGAGAAGGCATTCGACCGTGTACCCCGGGAAGTCCTGTGGGGAGTGCTCAGAGAGTATGGGGTAACGGACTGTCTTATTGTGGCGGTTCGCTCCCTGTATAATCGGTGTCAGAGCTTGGTCCGCATTGCCGGCAGTAAGTCGGACACGTTTCCAGTGAGGGTTGGACTCCGCCAGGGCTGCCCTTTGTCACCGATTCTGTTCATAACCTTTATGGACAGAATTTCTAGGCGCAGTCAGGGCGTTGAGGGTATCTGGTTTGGTGGCTGCAGGATTAGGTCTCTGCTTTTTGCAGATGATGTGGTCCTGATGGCTTCATCTGGCCAAGATCTTCAGCTCTCACTGGATCGGTTCGCAGCCGAGTGTGAAGCGACTGGGATGAGAATCAGCACCTCCAAATCCGAGTCCATGGTTCTCGCCCGGAAAAGGGTGGAGTGCCATCTCCGGGTTGGGGAGGAGATCTTGCCCCAAGTGGAGGAGTTCAAGTACCTCGGAGTCTTGTTCACGAGTGAGGGAAGAGTGGATCGTGAGATCGACAGGCGGATCGGTGCGGCATCTTCAGTAATGCGGACGCTGTATCGATCCGTTGTGGTGAAGAAGGAGCTGAGCCAGAAGGCAAAGCTCTCGATTTACCGGTCGATCTACGTTCCCATCCTCACCTATGGTCATGAGCTTTGGGTCATGACCGAAAGGACAAGATCACGGGTACAAGCGGCCGAAATGAGTTTCCTCCGCCGGGTGGCGGGGCTCTCCCTTAGAGATAGGGTGAGAAGCTCTGCCATCCGGGGGGAGCTCAAAGTAAAGCCGCTGCTCCTCCATATCGAGAGGAGCCAGATGAGGTGGTTCGGGCATCTGGTCAGGATGCCACCCGAACGCCTCCCTCGGGAGGTGTTTCGGGCACGTCCGACCGGTAGGAGGCCACGGGGAAGACCCAGGACACGTTGGGAAGACTATGTCTCCCGGCTGGCCTGGGAACGCCTCGGGATCCACCGGGAGGAGCTGGACGAAGTGGCTGGGGAGAGGGAAGTCTGGGCTTCCCTGCTTAGGCTGCTGCCCCCGCGACCCGACCTCGGATAAGCGGAAGAAGATGGATGGATGGATGGACAGTCAGTTATCAAAACAACACCAGAGCTTTGTGATAAGAGCCTGTCGGGACTTAAGACCTCGTTTTAATTCTTCCACCATTCGTAGCCTTTGTTCCGTGTCCATATCCTTGTCTTTGTGTTTCTAGACGTTTCATAGTGCCTTCTTAGATTATTTTCTTTCATTACAGCCACACTTTCTCCACACAGAAGACACACAGGTTTGCCTTTTATCTCCGTTAACATGTACTCCGCCCCCCCCACCTTGGCTGTTCTCACCGTCCACCTTCCAGTTAGCCATGATTGGGGAGAGGGGTTGCTGAAAGTTGACATCTGCTTTGAATGCTGATGAATAATGAAGTCGAGGCCCACTTGCGGCGCTGCAGTGAGTTTGCGGGCGAGTTTGCATTGTAGGGAATGGAGTATTGGTGCGTGCAAAACAGCAGCAGGCGGCTGTGGCCTGCGGGCCAGTTCTAATACTAATCAAAAATCATCCCAGGGACCATAGATAATTGAGGTCTGGCCCACGGGCCTTGACTTTGACAACTAGGACCTAGGTGAACACGTTAAAATCCACACCTTTTATGTTTTGGCGCCGCCTGTGAGACGCTTAACTTACATTTCCTCATCTCAGAAGGAAAAGCATCTGATTGGTCCACCTTCGTCACTAACGCCCACCATCTGTCATCCATCTATCCATCCATTTTCTACCGCTTGTCCTAAAAGGGACAAGTAAGTGACTCTTACTCTTACTCTAACGCTATTAAAGAACTCTGATTGGATATATTCTGAACTTGTCCCACCCATCTACCAGACAAATTAAAATATTATTGGATTTTGTTTCTGCCGACTTTTTGTCTCGTTTTTAATTCATCGACATTGTACACCCTGGACAAGTCGCCACCTCATCGCAGGGCCAACACAGATAGACAGACAACCTTCACACTGACATTCACACACTAGGGCCAATGTAGTGTTGCCACTCAGCCTATCCCCAGCAGAATGCAGCTGAGATAGGCCCCCGCAACCCCAAAAGGGACAAGCGGTAGAAAATGGATGGATGGATGGTTTGCTGAGGGTAGAGGTGTTGTGTGTGTGTGTGTGTTGTATTTATACCCTTCTTGAGACATCAAGAAAAATACCTTCCATATGAGGACCGGCGAACAAGTTAGGACCGAAATCATGGTCCCAAAAAAACATTTGCACCTCTGGTGGTGAAATCTATCAACATGAGAGTGGTCCCAAAAAGGAGGGATTTTTCAAATTGACTTTCTGTTTTAAAAGTGCTCCCCCTCTGGTCAACATATGAAATAACAAGTGTGTGTAAACATTTGAAGTGCTCCCCCTCTGGCCAACATCTGTAATAACACATGTGTAAGAAATTGAAATAAGCCCTCTTTGGCCCAAATGAATACAAAAAAAATAAATAGATATGTACATAGAGACATACCGTAATAACTTGAAGTAAATAATGAAGATTAAAAACCAATTACAAACAAAACATTTTAAAAAAAATAAAGAAATAACTAAAAGCTTACCTTTTTATATTTGTATAGTATGTATATATTATTAATGTTGTAAATACAAATCTTTATATATCTAGAAAGGGTGATCCTAAAGAGGTAGGTATTTTTCGGAGGTCTCAAGAATGTAACGAATACAAGAGTGTGTGTGTGTGTGTGTGTGTGTGTGCGTGTGTGTGTGTGTGTGTGTGTGTGTGTGTGTGTGTGTGTGTGTGTGGACTTGCCGAGGGACAGAAAACAGGGAAGATGACATCATGCAATTGTTGAAGCATGTCCGTTTTTCAGCAAATTTTTCTGCTATTTCAGACATTTTTGACAATTTCTAATATTCAAATTTTGTGGGTGTCTTAAAGTGTACTTTCTCAACTTTAAACATTTTGATTTGAGGGGACAAGATATTTATTTGAGGGGGCTCTGCCCCCTCTTGCCCCTACGTAGAGCTGGCCTTATTATGTGTACAGGGGAAGAAGATGGCACAGACAGCAGAGACGTCATTTTATCTCTATTTATTACCATATACAATAATATTAGGTGTGAAAACTAACTCAAAAAAGTGTGGTGTGCGACTATGTGTGGTGATTAGCTGTTGAGTGTTACCGGTAGTGTTGAACAAGGTGCGAAGTCCAAGAGGGGCAAAACGAGGCGTCAAAGTCCGTGTCCAGGCGGGAGGTCGAGATCCAAGAGGCAGCCAGAAAACCCGAGGGAACACGGGGAGACGAGCGCCATAGCTCGTGGCGCGGGAACCAAGGTATGCTGCTGGAAGGCGACAAGGGGGGACACGTGACAAATGAACACGGAGGGGGAGAAACACAGAGAGAGAGTTTGCATAGAGCTTGAGGTGTCGGTTTACTGTACTGGAACAGATCGCTACGTTCTGGCTCGGAACACAGGTTTGCACTGATTTAAGAAGCCCAGGCAGCTCATCAGTGACAGGTGTGCTGATTGCAGATGGAAATCAGCTGCAATGGCATGCACAGGTGCGCTCTTGGAGGTGGGCCCAGCGCAGCGCACAGATGAATGCGCACTGAGGTGCGTCCGGGCCGTGACAGGCCCCGCACGAAGATGTTATGTAAAGCAACATATTTGCAAAATTTTGACCAAACCACCACGATTACATTTCATGTAGACAATAAAGCAGTGTGTTAGATGTAAAAAACACAATATCAAAAAACATAAATAAATACAGCGACAAACATATTATAAAACTGTAAAATATCAGTAATTCAGTGTTGTATTTTAAAGGTTGCCACACACAATATAGGGCAAGGGCAGCAATATGGAGAAAGGAATCAGGCTGTAGCCAAGTAGAACTGGGAGTGTTCCCTTTGGGGCAAGAGGCAAATTAACTCTGAATTTAAGTATATTCTCCTCTCTTCTCATCCTATTTCTCGCACAAAACAAAAGGTCATGCATCAAGGCTTTGTTGTAGTGTTCATAGAGAAGAATTGTGAAGTATTCAATATATCACCTGAAAAATTACATTAATATTATTTTTAGGATTTAGTCAGAACTCATTTTTGCCATGCTTTACTCCAATACAAATACATAGATCCCTGGTTTATTGCAGCATATTTGTTTAAGGTCTGACTGCGGTGAATGCATTTCCGCAAAGTCGGATTATTATCAATAAATATAATATTTTCATAGTGATGGCAATGAAAACACTGTTTGTGACCAAAAATCACTTCATATTCTCTACTGCTCACTAGTGTTACCATATCTGAGTTATTGTGTAGAAATATGGGGAAACAACTACACATGTGTGCTTCATTCACTAACTGTGTTACAAAAAAGATCAATTAGAATAATACATAATTTTGGATATAGAGAACATACAAACCCTTTATTTATTGAATCACAATTATTGAAATTCAACGATTTGGTGCATTTGCAAACAGCTAAAATTATGTATACAGCAAACTATAACCTGCTACCCAAGAATGTACAACAATTCTTCTCAACAAAAGAGGAGAAATATCACCTTAGAGGAAAATCTAATTTAAAACATTTGTATGCTCATACAACACTTAAAACCTTTAGCATGTCTCTGTGGAATTAAATTATAGAATGGATTAAGCAAAGAAATCAAACACAGCACCAATATGATTCAGTTTAAGAGACTGTTCAAACTACATGTGTTCACAAAGTACACAGAACAAGAATTAGGATGAACAATGTGAGTGTGATTGTTGTCTGTCTATCTGTGTTGGCCCTGTGATGAGATGGCGACTTGTTCAGGGTGTACCCCGCCTTCCGCCTGATTGTAGCTGTGATAGGCCCCAGCGCCCCCCGCGACCCCGAAGGGAATAAGCGGTAGAAAATGGATGGATGGATCGATGAACCTTTTTATTTTTTTTATTTTTTATTGAGACAAAGATTATTTATATATTTAATATTTGTTTGCTTACTATGGTATATTATTTATTTATTATTTATTTGTTCACCGTTCTGTTACAGAGAACAACAGATTGGATAAAATTGCTATGGTATGAGAAGGGGTAGGATTAAATAAGCTCTGCTTCTTCCTACTACTTTTCGGACGTGCTGTAATGAAACAACTGGAAATGTGTGATGCATTACATTGTATCGCGTGCATGTTAGAAATAAACTGAAACAGAACTGAACTTTCTAAATATGTTATTTTTAACATAATTAGAGACCTCTCAACATGAAATAATAACTATACAGTCACATTTACACTTGTTTCACCCAATATAATAGCCTTGAGTGTGTTGTACTGTGGATTACACTACTGACTAGTAGCCCGGAGGATGCTCCAAGTGTCATTACTATGGGCCTCACAAGGCCACTACAACACGACCACTATGTTGATATACTTCATCACATCATTGGAAATTACTCTTAAAAATTCCTCCAAATTTGGTCAAATTAATATCCGCAACTACAATCATTAGCCTTGTGGTTAGTATTCTGCACTTTGTGTCTCAATCAATCACTTTAAAGCTGTGTTATTGATGTGGAAGATGCAGTGCATCCTTGATTCAACAGAGTTCGGTCCCGGACATTTGATAGCTTTGATAGCTTTACTTAGCCCGCCAGGTACTGCTAATTTTTTTGATTGATTGAAACTTTTATTAGTAGATTGCACAGTATAGTACATATTATGTACAATTGACCACTAAATGGTAACACCCGAATAAGTTTTTCAACTTGTTTAAGTCGGGGTCCACGTTAATCAATTCATGGTACAGCCTGCTGTTGTCTCTTGATATCCCTCACGTCAAAGACTCACCAATGTAAATACGTGTTATTGATGAGGCAGGAGTTGAAGATGAAGTGCATCAAAACTTTGTTCTGCCAAAAGTTGTTCAACGTGATTGTTGCGGCATTAGCCACCATTGTGTTGTTACCATTGTTCACCTTTACCCCTTAAACGGAAGTCCCGCTTGTTGAATAACTATCGATCATCCCAACATTATAGAAAATAAGCATCCTGTACAACACATCAATAAGACTCATTTAATGTAGGCCAAATATGTAAAATTTGCTTTAAAAATATTTTTAAAATCTGCAATGTAATGAAGCTTTAATAGTTAGAATATAATTGTGGAG
The DNA here is from genome assembly GCF_033978685.3 of Nerophis lumbriciformis. NCBI lineage: Eukaryota > Metazoa > Chordata > Actinopteri > Syngnathiformes > Syngnathidae > Nerophis > Nerophis lumbriciformis. The sequence goes on from NC_084556.2 coordinate 45,324,771, forward strand.
GTTTCTCTCACCTCCGGGTTCCTCGGACCACCAAGCACTGACATGACAGTTCCGTTTCAGGGTTTAGAACACTGTTTTATCTTTCAGTAGTTCAGTCTCTCAGGTGCTTTTCAGCAATTGTCCTGTCTGTCTCCTGCTCGCTCTCGCTCTTGCTCCAACTCCAACACCTCTCTCCTCCATGGCTGCTGTCTTTTAACAGAGCGACAGGTAATTAGATAACCAGGCCCAGGTGGGCCATCTTCGCACCTGTCGCTGATCTCAAAGCCGGTCCTGGCACACCCCGTTTCGCTGCAGGTCCGCAGACCATGCCCCCTCCACAATAATATATGTTTATTGCCATTTGTACAGGTACAGGACAGTACAGGTACATTGGAATGTGCATTTCTCCCCCAGTCAACGTCTATAAAAACAAGTTAGAAAATAGAATGGCATTGTAAGAAAAGGAAGGAAAAAAAACAAAGGGGTGGGGAGCATACAAACACACACACACACACACACACACAAAAAAGAAGAGTACGAGATAAGAAAAAAATAGATATAATGTATTAACAGGTAAATAAATTAAACTAAACTGTACAGGCGTTATACACTGTGTCAGTAATACTAGTAAATCAAATAAATAATAATGAGGGGAACACTGTGCAATGAAATAAAAAAGTAAATATGTTGTCTTATTGCACTTATCTCTTATTGCACTTGGGATTATTGCACACATTTCCGATAGTATAGTAACACTGTTTTGTTTTGTGTTGTTTTGCTCTGTTTTATTTTCAAGGTTAACATTGCACACTTTTATCAATTGCACGTTAGGCAATTAGGTGTGGAAATAAGTATTTCCTTCCCATCTTAAGGTCCTGTGCTAAAAGTCTTGTGGCAGCTGGGAAAGACCTGTTGTGGTAGCGAGCCTGGTGGGTAGACATACTCTTTGGCCTGTAATGTTGCAGGTTGTGACCCGGGTCCTTCCTCTGGAACAGAGCATGAGCTGAGTGAAGTATGACATGGCAAGGGATGACTTTATCTTGTTATATGTAATATATGCTGAGTCAGCCAAGGTAAGCAATCAACATTTTTAGATAGTTCTTCAATACAGCTTTTGATGCACCTTAAGACTTAGACTTAGACTTAAACTTCCTTTTTATTGTCATTCAAATTTGAACTTTACAGTACAGATAAGAACATAATTTTGTTACATTAGCTCATGGTAGTGCAGGATAAAAAAGCAATAAGGTGCATATATAAATAAATAAATAGATTACTGTACAGATAAATATAATGCACTTTTTCACATGCGTCCACGTTTATGGATGTATGTTATATTGTCTTTTTTTTCCAGCGAGTTAATCCATTTTGAGGGGATTATTTAAATATGATGCGTTCAAGAGTTTTACGGCCTGAGGGAAGAAGCTGTTACAGAACCTGGAGGTTCTGCTTCAGAGGCTGCGGAACCTCTTTCTAGAGTCCAGCAGTGAAAACAGTCCTTGGTGGGGGTGGGAGGAGACTTTGCAGATTTTGTGAGCCCTGGTCAGGCAGCGGCTTTTTGCGATCTCCTGGGTAGGAGGAAGAGGAGTCCTGATGATCTTAACCAGTATGGGGTGCAGAATGTAAAAGTTCAGTCACACTTTTGTAGATATATTTCTCAGATGTTACTCACTTTTTTCAGATTTTACTCATTTGTCTGAGGTTCAGCAAATTTTCATCACATTTAAGTTTAAATTAAATGTTGACTATAAATAGTATATCTAAAAGTTAAATATAATCCTAAATGTTAAATTTAAATCTAAATGTGAGCGCTAAATGTTAAATGTGAACACTAAATGTTAAATGTGAGCGGTAAATGTTAAATCTAAACCTACATCTTAAATCTAAATATATATCTAAATGTGAGCGGTAAATGTTAAATCTAAACTTAAATCTTAAATCTAAACCTAAATCTTAAATCTAAACCTAAATCTGAATGGGAGCGCTAAATGTTAAATTTGAACCAAAATGCTAAATCTAAACCTCAATGTATATCTAAACCTAAATCTTAAATCAAAACCTAACATAAATCTAAACGTATTTGTCAAATCTAAACCTAAATTTTAAATCTAAATTTAAATGTGAGCACTAAATGTTCAATCTATACATAAATCTAAATCTAAACATATATCTTACATCTGAACCTAAATCTTAAATCTAAACCTAATTGTTAGATCTAAATATACATGTTAAATATAAATCTTACATCTAAATGTGAGCGGTAAATGTTAAATCTAAACCTAAATGTTAATTCTAAACCTAAATCTTTAATCTTAACATTAATCATAATTTAAATGTGAGCTCTAAATCTTTCGCCGAGTGTAAAGATGATTTCAATATTCCACCAATTCGATGCCTCTCAGCCGCAAAGCCACGCCCACATCTCTGCCTCTCAGTGCAGACACTCTTACACCTTTTCTTGCTGTGGAAGAAGGAAACATGACTAATGCCTAATGGCAAATAATGCCAATAAAGTTGCATATTTTTAAAATGTTAACTCCAACCGTGTGGGTGTGCATGGTGTGTTGAGACACAAGCACGTCATCGTTGCACTTCCGCATTTTACAATGAATGGAATTGCTTCCAATTACACCCGGGGGGTGCAGTCTGTTGTAATACACCTGTTTCTGTTTGTATATGTCTTTCATCATTTTCGCTGCGCTCTTACTTCATTATTGTGTCACATATGAACATTACTTTGCTGTAAATGACGCGGTCACTGTCATAAGTTTGCTGCAAGCAGCAGCCAGCTGACAGAATCGCTTTGGATCAGTTCTAAAGAATGTGTCTTAATTGTGAGCTAAATGGTAAAAGCACAATTTCAGTGAGTATGAATTAAAGTTATCTTTATTTCATCTTACTTCTTTTTAAATCACGCTTCTCTGACAGTGCCGTGTCGTGCTGCGAGGAGCAGGAAGATGGAAAATAAGCATTCGCCGGATCCGAACCTTTGACCAAATGATGACTTCACACTCACTATGATCATGTTTTTACCATTTAGCTCACAATTAAGACATATTATTTAGAACCAATTCAAAGCGAGCGTGTCAGCTGGCTGCTGCTTGCAGTAAACTTATATGACAGTGACCGCGTTGTTTACAGCAAAGTAATGTTCATATGTGACACAATCATGAAGTAAGAGTGCAGAGAAATGATGAAAGACATATACAAACAGAAACATGTGTATTACAACAGACTGCATCCCCCGGGTATAATTTGAAGCAATTCCATTCATTGTCAAACGCGGAAGTGCAGTGTCGACATGTTTGAGTGTCTAATTATCTCAACACACCCATGCGCATGTGACCCACCCATAATGTGTCACATTTTTGTGTTGATTTATTTATTTTATTTTGTGGTTTGAATTCGTTTTTGGAGCTGTCATTCCACATTTATCAGTATTCATCTTGGTCAGTAGGGGGCAGTAGAGCGTTTTTTCCTAATTGAATGCTATTACCTGCAGACCGGAAGCTTCATGTCATTCTGATGAGAGGGACGAGTCTGTGAACAACTGAAACGTTCTGTGTGCTTTTTCCTCCTGTATAACAGGTTAGTTTTGGAGAATCAACTCACTGAATGATGTCCATGTGATCATTATAACTTTAAGTACACGTTCTGATGGTGGAGCTTAACTCTAAAGTGTTTGCAAGGTGTAGTTAGTGTTTGTGAATGAATCCAGTGCAGAGCACAGTAGTCTGACTGCAGTACCGTATTTTTCGGACTATAAGTCGCAGTTTTTTTCATAGTTTGGCCGGGGGTGCGACTTATACTCAGGAGCGACTTATGTGTCAAATTATTAACACATTACAGTAAAATGTCAATTAATATTATTTAGCTCATTCACGTAAGGGACTAGACGTATACGATTTCATCGGATTTAGCGATTAGGAGTGACAGATTGTTTGGTAAACGTATAGCATGTTCTGTATGTTATAGTTGTTTGAATGACTCTTACCATAATATGTTACGTCATACTTGCCAACCCTCCCGGATTTTCCGGGAGACTCCCGAAATTCAGCGCCTCTCCCGAAAACCTCCCGGGACAAATTTTCTCCCGAAAATCTCTCGAAATTCAGGTGGAGCTGGAGGCCACGCCTGAGCTAGTGCGCGAGGTAGAGAAGTTCCGGTTGGATATAGTCTGACTCACCTCGACGCACAGCAAGGGCTCTGGAACCAGTTCTCTCGAGAGGGGATGGACTCTCTTCCACTCTGGCGTTGCCAGCAGTGAGAGGCGACGGGCTGGGGTGGCAATTCTTGTTGCCCCCCGGCTCAGAGCCTGCATGTTGGAGTTCAACCCGGTGGACGAGAGGGTAGCTTCCCTCCACCTTCGGGTGGGGGGACAGGTCCTGACTGTTGTTTGCGCTTACGCGCCAAACAGCAGCTCAGAGTACCCACCCTTTTTGGATTCACTCGAGGGAGTACTTGAGAGTGCTCCCCCGGGTGATTCCCTCGTTCTACTGGGGGACTTCAACGCTCATATTGGCAACGACAGTGAAACCTGGAGAGGCGTGATTGGGAAGAATGGCCGCCCGGATCTGAACCCAAGTGGTGTTTTGTTATTGGACTTTTGTGCCCGTCACGGATTGTCCATAACGAACACCATGTTCAAGCATAAGGGTGCCCATATGTGCACTTGGCACCAGGACACCCTAGGCCGCAGTTCTATGATCGACTTTGTAGTTGTGTCATCGGATTTGCGGCCTCGTGTTTTGGACACTCGGGTGAAGAGAGGAGAGGGGCGGAGCTTTCTACCGATCACCACCTGGTGGTGAGTTGGCTGCGATGGTGGGGGAGGATGCCGGACAGACCTGGCAGGCCCAAACGCATTGTGAGGGTTTGCTGGGAACGTCTGGCAGAGTCTCCTGTCAGAGAGAGTTTCAATTCCCACCTCCGGAAGAACTTTGAACATGTCACGAGGGAGGTGCTGGACATTGAGTCCGAGTGGACCATGTTCCGCACCTCTATTGTCGAGGCGGCTGATTGGAGCTGTGGCCGCAAGGTAGTTGGTGCCTGTCGTGGCGGTAATCCTAGAACCCGTTGGTGGACACCGGCGGTGAGGGATGCCGTCAAGCTGAAGAAGGAGTCCTATCGGGTTCTTTTGGCTCATGGAACTCCTGAGGCAGCGGACAGGTACCGACAGGCCAAGCGGTGTGCGACTTCAGCGGTCGCGGAAGCAAAAACTCGGACATGGGAGGAGTTCGGGGAAGCCATGGAAAACGACTTCCGGACGGCTTCGAAGCGATTCTGGACCACCATCCGCCGCCTCAGGAAGGGGAAGCAGTGCACTACCAACACCGTGTATGGTGCGGATGGTGTTCTGCTGACCTCGACTGCGGAAGTTGTGGATCGGTGGAGGGAATACTTCGAAGACCTCCTCAATCCCACCAACACGTCTTCCTATGAGGAAGCAGTGCCTGGGGAATTTGTGGTTGGCTCTCCTATTTCTGGGGCTGAGGTTGCTGAGGTAGTTAAAAAGCTCCTCGGTGGCAAGGCCCCGGGGGTGGATGAGATCCGCCCGGAGTTCCTTAAGGCTCTGGATGCTGTAGGGCTGTCTTGGTTGACAAGACTCTGCAGCATCGCGTGGACATCGGGGGCAGTACCTCTGGATTGGCAGACCGGGGTGGTGGTTCCTCTCTTTAAAAAGGGGAACCGGAGGGTGTGTTCTAACTATCGTGGGATCACACTCCTCAGCCTTCCCGGTAAGGTCTATTCAGGTGTACTGGAGAGGAGGCTACGCCGGATAGTCGAACCTCGGATTCAGGAGGAACAGTGTGGTTTTCGTCCTGGTCGTGGAACTGTGGACCAGCTCTATACTCTCGGCAGGGTCCTTGAGGGTGCATGGGAGTTTGCCCAACCAGTCTACATGTGCTTTGTGGACTTGGAGAAGGCATTCGACCGTGTCCCTCGGGAAGTCCTGTGGGGAGTGCTCAGACAGTATGGGGTTTCGGACTGTCTGATTGTGGCGGTCCGCTCCCTGTATGATCAGTGTCAGAGCTTGGTTCGCATTGCCGGCAGTAAGTCGGACACGTTTCCGGTGAGGGTTGGACTCCGCCAAGGCTGCCCTTTGTCACCGATTCTGTTCATAACTTTTATGGACAGAATTTCTAGGCGCAGTCAAGGCGTTGAGGGGATCCGGTTTGGTGGCTGCAGGATTAGGTCTCTGCTTTTTGCAGATGATTTGGTCCTGATGGCTTCATCTGGCCAGGATCTTCAGCTCTCACTGGATCGGTTCGCAGCCGAGTGTGAAGCGACTGGGATGAGAATCAGCACCTCCAAGTCCGAGTCCATGGTTCTCGCCCGGAAAAGGGTGGAGTGCCATCTCCGGGTTGGGGAGGAGATCTTGCCCCAAGTGGAGGAGTTCAAGTACCTCGGAGTCTTGTTCACGAGTGAGGGAAGAGTGGATGGTGAGATCGACAGGCGGATCGGTGCGGCGTCTTCAGTAATGCGGACGCTGTATCGATCCGTTGTGGTGAAGAAGGAGCTGAGCCGGAAGGCAAAGCTCTCAATTTACCGGTCGATCTACGTTCCCATCCTCACCTATGGTCATGAGCTTTGGGTTATGACCGAAAGGACAAGATCACGGGTACAAGCGGCCGAAATGAGTTTCCTCTGCCGGGTGGCGGGGCTCTCCCTTAGAGATAGGGTGAGAAGCTCTGCCATCCGGGGGGAGCTCAAAGTAAAGCCGCTGCTCCTCCACATCGAGAGGAGCCAGATGAGGTGGTTCGGGCATCTGGTCAGGATGCCACCCGAGCGCCTCCCTAAGGAGGTGTTTAGGGCATGTCCGACCGGTAGGAGGCCACGAGGAAGACCCAGGACACGTTGGGAAGACTATGTCTCCCGGCTGGCCTGGGAACGCCTCGGGATCCCCCGGGAGGAGCTGGACGAAGTGGCTGGGGAGAGGGAAGTCTGGGCTTCCCTGCTTAGGCTGCTGCCCCCGCGACCCGACCTCGGATAAGTGGAAGAAGATGGATGGATGGATGGATGGGTCTACAGTAAAGCAGTCCGTCTGCCGTAAACAGCAATGTTGTGACACTCTTAAACAGGTCAATACTGCCATCTAGTGCATTTGATGAAAGCACTTTTGTGCGTGCCACACATCAATGCATCATCAGTGAGGGTGTTCAGCATGGTTAGAAAGATAGTGACAGAATAGAACAAGGATGGACAATTCAACCCTTAACTCAACAATGAGTAGATGAGTGTTATGTGTGTGTATATGTGTAAATAAATGAACACTGAAATTCAAGTATTTCTTTTATTTATATATGTATATCCATCCATCCATTTACTACCGCTTATTCCCTTCGGGGTCGCGGGGATATATATATACTGTATATACATATATATATATATATATATATATATATATATACCGTATATTACCAAATAGTAGCCCAGGCGTTTATTTCACAAAATGGGGTCAGACCCCGGGCGGCTATTAGGACATGGGCGGTTATTTGCACAAGGCTTTTATTTATTTTTGCACCAGCCTGCACCAGGCCATTATTTGGTTACAATGGTTAGTGTCCAGTATTTTTTTTCGTACTAAAAACTTTAAATGTAAAAGCTAATGTAAACATACAAACAAAAAAACAAGACTATCAAAAGACAAGAGATCAACAAGGCCTCAACATGACAGTAGTGCAACAATTGTCAAATAGAATACAAATACTAAAAATAAATAAACTTTTTAAATAAAGCAGCCTACCGGGAAAAATAAAATTATGGTACCAAGTACTCAAGTATAAAACCCACCATCAAAACAGAACAATAATACTGTCACTGTCCTTTGCCTTAATGCGGATCATTTTGCGGGACACACGGTGGTTCAGTCCACGAACGTGATGTATCCACTGACACAAATTAGCATCAAGCTCGTCGCTCACTTTCTTCCTACCTCCACCAGATAAGCGAGCCCGTTTTCCATCGATTGCCGACTGAGATTGTAGTTCTCCCTTTTTTTGTTTCCATTCTCGTACACGTTTTGGGTCAACGTTAAACTGCCTGGCCGCTGCCAAACCAGAATTCTGCTCCGCATACGTCAAACTTTCTGTTCTTCCCCCTTAAAGTATTCCCGTCCATCAGTTGTGGTGTACCGGTATCCTGTTCATTCAACTCACTGCTGCTGTTGCTTGCCATGTTGAAACTTTTCCTCGTGGGTTTGTTGTTGTCGTTGAGTGTGTGTTACGCTATATGCGGTCACCCATTGCAATATGTTGATTACCCAGAATCCCCACGTAACGTCTGCTGTTACCGTAATGACCAGAATTATTGCACCTTTGCTTTTCATTTTAGCTTATAAATTGGGTTTAATGAAGTCAATATGATTTTAATCTAAATTATGCAAATAACAGCCCATGGGCGGCTATTTGGACATAGGCGTTTATTAGGAAGAGGCGTTTATTTCACAAAATGGGGTCAGACCCCGGGCGGCTATTAGGACATGGGCGGTTATTTGCACAAGGGCGTTTATTTGGTAATATACTGTATATATATGTATATATGTATATATATATATATACCTATACATACATATATATATATATATATATATATATATATATAAATATATATATATATATATATATATATATATATATATATATATATATATATATATATACATATACATACATATATATATATATATATATATATATATATATATATATACATATACATACATATATATATATATATATATATATATATATATATATATATATACATACATATATATATATATATATATATATATATATATATATACATATATATATATACATATATACATATATATATATACATAAATATAGATATATATATATATATATATACGTATATATATATATATACATATATACATATATATATACATATATATGTATATATATACAGGAAAAAGCCAGTAAATTAGAATATTTTGAAAAACTTGATTTATTTCAGTAATTGCATTCAAAAGGTGTAACTTGTACATTATATTTATTCATTGCACACAGACTGATGCATTCAAATGTTTATTTCATTTAATTTTGATGATTTGAAGTGGCAACAAATGAAAATCCAAAATTCTGTGTGTCACAAAATTAGAATATTACTTAAGGCTAATACAAAAAAGGGATTTTTAGAAATGTTGGCCAACTGAAAAGTATGAAAATGAAAAATATGAGCATGTACAATACTCAATACTTGGTTGGAGCTCCTTTTGCCTCAATTACTGCGTTAATGCGGCGTGGCATGGAGTCGATGAGTTTCTGGCACTGCTCAGGTGTTATGAGAGCCCAGGTTGCTCTGATAGTGGCCTTCACCTCTTCTGCGTTTTTGGGTCTGGCATTCTGCATCTTCCTTTTCACAATACCCCACAGATTTTCTATGGGGCTAAGGTCAGGGGAGTTGGCGGGCCAATTTAGAACAGAAATACCATGGTCCGTAAACCAGGCACGGGTAGATTTTGCGCTGTGTGCAGGCGCCAAGTCCTGTTGGAACTTGAAATCTCCATCTCCATAGAGCAGGTCAGCAGCAGGAAGCATGAAGTGCTCTAAAACTTGCTGGTAGACGGCTGCGTTGACCCTGGATCTCAGGAAACAGAGTGGACCGACACCAGCAGATGACATGGCACCCCAAACCATCACTGATGGTGGAAACTTTACACTAGACTTCAGGCAACGTGGATCCTGTGCCTCTCCTGTCTTCCTGCAGACTCTGGGACCTCGATTTCCAAAGGAAATGCAAAATTTGCATGGTTGGGTGATGGTTTGGGGTGCCATGTCATCTGCTGGTGTCGGTCCACTCTGTTTCCTGAGATCCAGGGTCAACGCAGCCGTCTACCAGCAAGTTTTAGAGCACTTCATGCTTCCTGCTGCTGACCTGCTCTATGGAGATGGAGATTTCAAGTTCCAACAGGACTTGGCGCCTGCACACAGCGCAAAATCTACCCGTGCCTGGTTTACGGACCATGGTATTTCTGTTCTAAATTGGCCCGCCAACTCCCCTGACCTTAGCCCCATAGAAAATCTGTGGGGTATTGTGAAAAGGAAGATGCAGAATGCCAGACCCAAAAACGCAGAAGAGTTGAAAGCCACTATCAGAGCAACCTGGGCTCTCATAACACCTGAGCAGTGCCAGAAACTCATCGACTCCATGCCACGCCGCATTAACGCAGTAATTGAGGCAAAAGGAGCTCCAACCAAGTATTGAGTATTGTACAAGCTCATATTTTTCATTTTCATACTTTTCAGTTGGCCAACATTTTTAAAAATCCCTTTTTTGTATTAGCCTTAAGTAATATTCTAATTTTGTGACACACGGAATTTTGGATTTTCATTTGTTGCCACTTCAAATCATCAAAATTAAATGAAATAAACATTTGAATGCATCAGTCTGTGTGCAATGAATAAATACAATGGACAAGTTACACCTTTTGAATGCAATTACTGAAATAAATCAAGTTTTTCAAAATATTCTAATTTACTGGCTTTTACCTGTATGTATATATATATAGGTATATACATATATACATATAAATATATATGTATATATATATGTATATGTATATATATATATGTGTATATATGTATATATATGTGTATATGTATATATATGTAAATATATATGTGTATATGTATATATATATATATATATATATATGTATGTATATGTATTATATATGTGTGTATATGTATATGTATATATATATATATGTATGTATGTATGTATATATACATATATATATATATATATATATATGTATGTATATGTATATATATATATGTATGTATATGTGTATATATGTATGTATATGTATATATATATATATATATATATATATATATATATATATATATATATATATATATATACTGTATGAAATACTTGACTTGGTGAATTCTAGCTGTAAATATACTCCTCCCCTCTTAACCACGCCCCAGCCCCCACCTCCCGAAATTGGAGGTCTCAAGGTTGGCAAGTATGTGTTACGTTAACATACCAGGCACGTTCTCAGTTGGTTATTTATGCGTGATATAACGTACACTTATTCAGCCTGTTGTTCACTATTCTTTATTTATTTTAAATTGCCTTTCAAATGTATATTGTTGGTGTTGGGTTTTATCAAATAAATTTCCCCAAAAAATGAGACTTATGTTTTTTTCTCTTCTTTATTATGCATTTTCGGCTAGTGCGACTTATACTCTGGAGCGACTTATACTCCGAAAAATGCGGTAATTAATACAAAATGGCGACGTGAGTGCGCAATGTTTATATAGGAACTTCTAATGCTAATTCAGACTCCCAAATTAGAGCTCCCGTTTTCTTATTGATTTTATAATGTATTTTTGTATAATGTGTGTGTTCTGAAATAGGGTTTACATGGTATTTTATTGTGTTTAGACATGGTTATATAAGTTAAGCTCTCAGGAATGGTCAATGAACATTTCAAGTACAGTAACTTAAAGCTGCTATTATAAGAAGAAGAATATGAAGTAAAGTAAAGTGGTTAAATTAATCTTGCTAAAAAGTGCATTTAGTTAAAGGTGAATATTCCTGAGAAAGACAAGACTGTGAAATAAGGTCTAATCGGACACTATATTGTATGTTGTGGAGTGATGATGTGGATATGTGAAATTATATGGGAAAGGCATACAGTATTGTTATGGTAATTATAACTCCAGTGATGTTTTAATGATGGTTTATTGAGTGTTTTGATGAAAATAGAGTTGAAGATAAAGTAAAAGACATTGACATGATAATACAAAGTGACAAAATATATGGGAAGTGAAGTGTGGATTTGTAATTTCCTTTAATACATTCTGATGTCTGTAAACAACTGAAACATTCTGTGTGCTTTTTCCTCCTGTTTAACAGGACATTATTATCTGACTGCTTGTCCTGGCTACCTGGGACCTTCAACACACACTCACACGTTTCGAGCTAACATTTTAAAAAATATGCAACTTTATTGGCATTATTTGTCATTAAGCATCTGTCATGTTTCCTTCTTCCACAGTCAGAAAGGTGTAGGAGTGTATGCACTAAGAGGCAGAGATGTGGGCGCAGCTTTGCGGCTGAGAGGCCTCGTATTGGTGGAATATTGACATCTTATAAATATTCATTTTTACACATTGCGAGAGATTTAGCGCTCACATTTAGATTTAGGTTTAGATTTAAGATTTTGTTTAGATTTAACATGTAACACTCACATTTAGATTTAATATTTATATATAACATTTAGGTTTAGATATAACATTTAGCGCTCACATTTAGATTTAGATTCGAGATGTCTGTTTAAATTCAACATTTTTGGTTTAAAATTTAACATTTAGTACTCACATTTAAAGGCGGACCACACTTTTTTTTAGAATGTTGCCTATCGTTCTCAATCATTATAAAATACATGACAACGGATGCATTGTTATTTTTATTTTTATTTTTTTTGTCCTGTCCAGCTTCTCAGGCAAATCATATTGATGTAGATGCCCATATCGGCTGTTCAGATTTACTTTACAAAAGAGAAGTGTAGGATACTTCTCATGTTGCCTTATTTGTATTTGACTTTATTAAATGTATCTATGCATTGTTTTTTTTTAATGCTTTTTAAATATCAAATAAATGTCCACTTATAGTGGAGCCAATGGGAGATCCTCTATTCCACCCATAAAATCCAAAAAATAACCATTCAAAAAGCGCCAAAAATACTCAATTTACATTTTGTGACTAGAAGAATAACCAAGTATTTGTGATATTGTTATTATAAGCGCTAACGCAGACAAACTATAGCAGCGACGTGTCTCCCTATGTTTACATCATTGCTAGTGCTATGCTGTTTCCTTGCTTCCCTGTTCCTTGGAAGTTTATTGTAGATCATAAATCATGCCTCCTACCTGGAAAGTAGATGGCTGAAAATGTAATCCGACAAGTTGGTATACTGTGACATCTATTTAGGACCCTCAACTGGCGAGAAGACACAAAAAGACACTTGGTCCCCCCCGCAACCCTAACCTGTTTCTTCGCGAGGATTGAGTCATTCTTCATCTAAATGGGAATATATGAACATCCTAGCAGTCGGCATCCTAATGACAGCAGACCTTGTACAATAAGTGCTGTTTTATTATGTTTGTTAGCTATCATGAAGTCTGCAGTCAGTAATAATAGAGAAAGATAAGAAAATGGAAAAAAGACAGGCTGCATGTGTCCTTTGCCATTTTTAAAAAGAGACTGTTGTCCTTTCAGATGACTGTAAAAGCAGAGATGAATATATATCCATCCGAGACTATATCTTCTAACTGTAACAACCCCAGAGCTCTGTTCAAAACCATTAACATTGTCATTGATGCTCCCAAATCTGTTGGTTTTGATGCTTCTTTTGAATTTTGTGAAAATTGTCTCCACTTTTTCACTGACAAAATTATGTCAACTAGAGCCAGTTTATCTCAGCCTTCCTATGACCCTTCTATTCCTCTGCATTTCTCTTCTGTTTTTCATCAGTTTGAGCTGGTGTCCTTTTCCTTTCTAAAGGACACAGTTAGTCATATGAAGCCCTCTGGTTCTCCTGCAGATGCCCTCCCACCTCGCCTGTTTAAGGAGGTACTTGCTACTATTGGATCAAGTGTCTTTAACATTATCAATAGTAGCCTCTCATCTGGAATAGTATCAGCAGAGTTTAAACATGCAGTGGTACGACCTTTACTTAAAAAACCAAGCCTCGACCCCTCTCTCCTCTCTAACCTCAGACCTATCTCTAATCTTCCATACATTTCCAAAATATTAGAGAAGGTTGTCCACAGTCAGTTGTTGCCCTTCTTAGAAGATAATGGTATCACTGAGCTGTTCCAGTCCGGTTTCAAAGCCCTCCACAGCACAGAGTCAGCGCTTCTAAAAGTATCTAACGATATCCTCCTGTCAACAGATTATGGTAAATAGGCTATGTTGTCCTGGTGCTTTCAGATCTGTCTGCTGCGTTCGACACCGTCGACCACGCCACCTTAATCACTCGTCTTGAGAACTGTGTGGGCAATAAGGGCGCCACCCTCAACTGGTTCCGGTCGTACCTGACTAACAGGAGTTTTTGTGTAAAAATAGACAGCTTTATGTCTTCCACAGCTCCTCTACCACATGGGGTTCCCCAGGGCTCAATCCTTGGCCCCCTTTTATTTGCGCTTTACCTTCTCCCCTTTGGTTCTGTTTTTAGGAAGTACGGTATTGCATTTCATTTTTATGCCGATGATTGTCAGATCTACTTTCCCATGGCACAAAATAACACGGTCCAACGTCTCATTGACTCCCTGCACGACATCAAAGCCTGGCTTCCTGAGCCTTAATGAAAACAAAACAGAAGTTATGTTGTTCGGTCCAAGTCTCTCTCCCTCCCCCAACGTTGACCTGGGCACTCTGTCCCCGTATCTCAGCGACTGTGTCACAAACCTGGGGGTAAAGTTCGACTCAGATTTTAAGTTCGGAAAACAAATCGTCAGCGTCGTACAAAAAAGCTTTTATCTATCACGCCAAATAGCGAAAGTGAAACCGTTTGTCAAGACATGATCTTGAGAAATTAATCCACGCCTTTATCTCGACTCGTCTTGACTACTGCAATGCCCTGTACGTAAGCATTAGCCAGGCCTCCCTCGCCCGCCTGCAGCTCGTGCAGAACTCTGCTGCTCGTCTGCTAACACAGACCCGCAGGCGTGAGCACATCACCCCTATACTTGCGTCCCTTCACTGGCTCCCTGTGCGTTACCAAATCAACTTAAAACTCCTACTATTTGTTTTCAAATGTCTAAACAACCTCGCTCCAACATATCTCTCTGACCTCCTTCAGCCTTACTGCCCCCCATACCCCACTCGAAATTTGTAAACAAAAAACATTACTGTCTAACTAAGATATTCAATTGTGTACATTGAACCTACATACTTCGCTCTCTTATTAAGGTCAATACTCAGATTGTTACAGTTGGGTGGTCGCATGGTTATGCGCAGATCGTTTCCCCAAGATGCAGACGGAACTCCGGAGGCAGTGTGCAGGTAGGACAATGATTTATTATCCATAAATCAGGCAAAATACAAAAGCACAGGAAAGCATACCGATAGCACTGGAAGCTAAGGAAAAAGCTAGCGGGAAAGCATAGCATAGAAACAGGAATCAGAGGCTAGGATTTACCAACGTAATGTTGCATGAAGCGAACAAAACAGCCAGACCAAGTGTGGCGAAAGGTAGGAATAAATAGCTCTGATTAGTGCCTGGGAGCAGGTGAGCGTCCCAAACACTAATCAGACGCAGGTGAAAATAATCAGCACCCATGGCAACCAAAAAACAGAAACCCAGGGGTGCTGAAACAGAACTAAGAGAGTCTTCAACTAAAACAAAACATGATTTGGGCAACGGATCATCACACAGATGTGTCTACGACAGGAATTTAACACAGGTGACATCACGTAAACCACGTAAACACTTGTTTTGCCTCTATCATTAAAACATATTTTAAAATCTTTACAAATTAAAACAAAATCTATTCAAACAATGAACAATTACATGGTTCTTAAGAAGTAATAACAATATGTAATGGTTCTTCTGCCAAAAAAATATTGTGTGTGTCTATTTTATCTCATTGTTTTAAATAATACTTGGTTAACATATTTCAGTATGTGTTTAAGTACTTTTTGAGCAATACCGTAATTAAAAACTAATCATTTTTGTTCACAATAACCGGTATACAACATTTTCATATCGTTACATTTCGTATCGTACGTAGTGACATCACCAACATGGCGTGTTACCAGATACAAAAAAGCGTACCGAAGTTTGCCGACATTTTACTAAAAAAGACAGTGAAAGCGCTACTAATTGCATCTGCAAGGTTGCTCTTTTATCAAGAAGAGGACATACGAGCAATATGCTGAAACATTTGAACATACAGTATGCAATAACCTTAAATAAATGTCGCGTTTTTGAATCACCCTGATTTCATCCCAGGCAGCAGCAGGCATCTGACGTAAATACAACCGGTACAAATACCGTCGGAAATGCTAGCGCTATTACCTGAAATGAATGCTTTCTCATTCAAATGTGCATGAGGAGACATATTCTGACTGGTTTCGAGGCAGACAGTAATGGCTCCATTTCATGTCTGCCGCTCGCTGACCACTCGGAACGATGAAAGTCACCAAGCGGTGACTTAAGTTTGTGGTCAAAAGCTTGCAACAATTTGCCTCATAGATTCTCCTTTGGAAGGTGAATGTTTCATTGTAGTCAGAGTCAAAGTTGCATGTTTTCCAACTACATTTGTGCTTAGTCATATAATACAGGTAAAACTCATACAATTTGAATATTGCGTAAAAGTCCATTTATGTCAGCAATTCAACTTAAAAGGTGAAACAAATATGCAATATTAACTTAGTACATGTCAAGCCTCTATTTAATACAACTTTAGTGATCATAGCTTACAGTTTTTTCTTAAAACACCACATTTTCTGAGAGTTTCAATTCAAGGTTTTCATAAGCTGTAAGCAATAAACATTAACATATCAAAGGGAGGTTGAAAATATCTCATGTTGCACGCCATGAGCCTATGTCATTATATTAGTATCACCTAAGCAAACATGTGCACTGTATAGTGCACAGTATATTTTCTAGGTGGATGACAAAGATTCTTAAAATGTTACGAATTGTTACATTCTTGTGTTTTATTTTGTTAAATTCTACAGATGTTTTTTTAATTTTTTTAAATCTATTTTTAAAAGGTTTTTTCTATGCTATGTGCCTCTTAAGACCTCACTGTTGGCTTTGTAAGGCTATGTTAGCTCTAAATTAAACAACGTTGATGCTGATCCATCATATTGTTATCTTTTTCCCCCAAATAAGAACCAATAAAGAATCTAATTGTTAAGCAGAATCGAAAGTGGAATCTGAACCGGAAAAAAATCGCATCAATTCCCATCCCTAATCCCTGTGTTAGCAAGTTTATCGAAGTGCAGCAATCAATCACGGTTTTACAAAGATTTATATTTAAAGCGGTAAAACTTACCGTTGACAAGCAAAAAAAAGAGGAAATGTAAAGACAAGGTCGTCCATTGTAGAGACCGCATGTCTTAAGAAGGCTTAACAGTGTTTTTGGCTGCGCCTCCGAAAAAGCAAGCATGGGGACTAAAAGAGAGAAGAATAATGGCGGGAAGGCTAGAAGGTCAAGCAAAGGACAGCACCAACAATACGTCATTTCCTAATTGATTTTTGACATTTATAAATAGAAGCAGAATCTTTTACAATACAAAATATTTTTTCTCCCTATCTTTCTGCTAAACTGACAACCATGACGCCACAGCAACAACAGTGGTATAAAAAGGCCAACAGTCGTAGAGTTTGTTGTTATCCATAATGCCTGTTGTCCTATTAAATATTCAAGAACCTAGCCTGGCATCTGCTAGAGAACATTAAAACACTTTATTTCCATTCTATTACTTACATGCGCTTACAACACATCCACCCTGCGGCAAAAGACGTTTATCCAGTTTTTTCACGGCACATTTACCACTGACTTAGTGACTCAGAGCCCTTCTGCTGCTAAGTGCAGACAGTTGTCGAGTGAGAAGTAGATCTTGATTACGGTGCCCTTGACCTCGCCTGCTTTGAATTGCCTTGTGTACGAACTGTGCTTTATAAATAAACTTGCCTTGCCTTGCCTTTGGTGAAGTAATCAGAAATTCCTGGCACCGGTTGATTCTTTAAAACTTACTGTAAATAGGAAAGGAGCAACATTACTGTCATGCAGTAAAACATAAGCTCATCTTTTAGGACCACATATCACCCAGTCAGAATTTCAAAGGAAATTATAAAAAGCTATGTCGGTCCAAATTGCATGTGAATGCTGAAAAGCCAAAGCTGAACTGAAATGCTTGCAGTTATCAGGTGACAAAAAATACAACTCCGGCAAAATTACTTACAAAACGTTAACATGCCAACGGTTAACATGTGTCAAGCATCGAAATGTACGACTCTGAGGTGTATACTTGGAAAATAAACTAAAAAAAGCTTGTGTGCTAACGTTAGCATGCCAACAGTTTGCGTTCATAGAGGAAAAATACGGTAAACATGTAACATGGTTACATTCTAACAGTTACCATGCATCAATTTACAAACTACCGTATTTTCCGCACCATTAGCCGCACCTAAAAACCACAAATTTACTCAAAAGCTGACAGTGCGGCTTTTAACCCGGTGCGCTTTATATATGGATAAATATTAAGATTCATTTTCATAAAGTTTCGATCTCGCAACTTAGGTAAACAGCCGCCATCTTTTTTCCCGGTAGAACAGGAAGCGCTTCTTCTTCTACGCAAGCAACCGCCAAGGTAAGCACCCGCCCCCATAGAACAGGAAGCGCTTCTTCTTCTACTGTAAGCAACCACCCACCCCCGGAAGAAGAAGAAAAAAGGCGCGGATATCACCGTACGTTTCATTTCCTGTTTACATCTGTAAAGACCACAAAATGGCTCCTACTAAGCGACAAGGACCCGGTTCATGAAAAGACGCAATCTCTCCATCCGCACACGGATTACTACCGTATTTCACAGCAACTGATATTCCTGTGAACCGCACTGTGGAACGGGAGCACGTACGGTGAATATTCGCACCACAGGGAATGAGAAGTCATCCTTCACTGTGGTTCTAGCTTGCCATGCTAACTTCCACCCATGGTGATATTCAAAAGGAAGACCTTGCCAAAAGAGACCTTTCCAGCCGGCGTCATCATAAAAGCTAACTCGAAGGGATGGATGAAGAAAAGATGAGCGAGTGGTTAAGGTAAGTTTAAGTTTACGCGAAGAGGCCGGGTGGCTTTTTTCACGCAGCTCTGTCCATGTTGATATACGTATGTTTGTGATTGCACATTTGCGTACATTTTGGGAGTGAACAGAGTTGTTAGAACGCTGGTTTTTAATATATTATTAAAGTTTGACTGACCTATCTGACTGTTTTTTTGACATTCTTTTAGCGCAGTTAGATGCGGCTTACAACACGGGGCGGCTTATTGGTGGACAAAGTTTTGAAATATGCCGTTCATTGAAGGCGCGGCTTTTAACCCAGGGCGCCTTATGATGCGGAAAATACGGTATGTGATCCAGAGGTTTATACCTGTAAAGTTAGCTAAAAAAAAAAGTTATATGCTCATGTTATCTTTCAGCATCCACACGATTGAAAGATGAAATAAGATGTAGAATACCAACTTAATTGACAACGTTTGCACAAATGAGCAGATGGAGATGTTTTTTTGCGAGGAATGCCAGGTTTCGCCTGCCATCGTGTCGTCATAACAGTGCCAGTTCTTGACCACTGCAGTTTGGGGAGGTGGCGGCCTCCTCTGTCTGCTTTTCTTGTTTCCCCAAGGGAAAGTGAGAGAAGCGCCCATCTGTGATTTACTCTTCTGAGAACTTTCCAGCCTTGGGGCAGGGTAGGAAGCAGTAAATCCTGAGAACGTCCTTAGATCCCTGCCTAGACAAAATGTGCGTGTTTACCTCTGTCAAAACTCTCTGTCATGTTTTGGTTATGTACTGTACCACTACTATACATAAACTATGATTTCAATCAAAAATGTATTATTTATCAGATAGAAGGCGCTGAATGCTTCCACAATCCTGATTAGTACCAAAAAAGAGTCATGTGGCTTGTTGGGATGTTTTTGTGAGGTGGTGGCTCCCTCTGCTGCTCGATGAAGAGAATGCTTGAACTCATACGGCACTATAATCGAGTACAATACTGTACATGCTGCAGCACTTTTAACATCTGATGCTAAGACATTAAAGGCTTTGTTTGCAACTTACACAGAGTAAAATGTCCCCCCCCCCCCCCCCCCGAGCCATTGTTACGTTTCTCTTGCGTTCAAAAAGTTCGAAAAAATAAAAATAAAGTAATGCAGAGTAGTCTTGAGGAGGAGGTGTTTGACTCACTAAATCCCTTAAGCACTCGCGGAGATATGTCGAGACTCCAAATGATCATAATTTATTTTCACAAACAAAACATATTCTCCGTGGTTGACTTTCAAAATAATCAAAATAACTTATTTAGCGTGGCTTCAATATAATTTGGCGTGGCTTCCAAATAGTTTAGCGGTAGACAAACTGTTTCACTCCTCACTCCTTCAACATGATAGACAGACAAAGGGCACCCAGCTGTCCAGTCTTCTTAATTATAGGAGGAGGAAGTGGCTCACCAGTATGAGCGTGAGCAGCTGAAAACAATCAGTCAATCCCAATGAAATCTAAAACATCCAATAATTCATCAACATCATTATTGACATTATTTGATTTCATTGTCAAAACAATTAATAAATAAATATAGATAGGCTCCAACATCTGCCCCCCCCCCCCTCAAAAAACAACAACAAATAAAATTAAAGCTGCAAGCAGCGTTGGTCGGGCCCGCGTATTTGGCAGGTGCTAGTCCTAAGTGTCCCAATACTTTTGTGTACTTGTAGTCTGAAGTGTCCCAAGACTTTTGTCTAGTGTACCTACCTTGTCTGCATTGTGTGGGCACGTTGGTGCTTCCTGCTTTTGAGCAGCCATCTTAAAAAAACAGCACCGCAGGAGCATCAGTGCAGCGGGTCTTTGAAGGGTCATAAAATCCAAACCGGAGCAGGTATTAAAAATCCCATCTATACTTTTAATCACAAGGGTTTTATCTGTCACCTGTGTTAGTTTGAAGGCGAAACGACAAACGCGCTCAGAGGAGATAGATTTTGAAGAAAGGTGACCAGTTTTAACAAAAATATTCTTTTGAAGGGGGAATAGCAAACTTTCAGTTGATTATTGCTGGGGGTTGTCAATTTATGAAATGTAGGTCTAAGTGAGACCTACATAGAGGTTTTTGTTTCATCTCTCTCCGACCTTCCTAGTGGGAGTTACAGGCATTTTTGTCATATTTTTCATCCGAGGAGCAGTTTTTAGTCCGTTTTATTAAGAAATTGCTGTAGAGCACAATTTTTTGATTTGGGGTTAGGTTTTGTCATTACATCACAGTTTTAGCCAGTCCTGATGTGTGCGTTAAGTTTGGTGAGTTTTGAAGCATGTTAAGGGGGTCAAATTGCAGCTGAAAGAGGCAAAAGTGACTGTTTTTAGTACTTTTTTGTATTGAAGGGGGAATAGCCAACTTCCTGTAGATTTGTGCCCGAGGAAAATAATTAATAAAAAGTAGGTCTAAGTGAGAGCTACATAGAGGTTTTTGTTCCATGTCTTTACGACATTTGTACTGGGAGTTAGAGGTAGTTTTTGTTTTAGGGGGCGCTAGAGAGCAATTTGGAGTTTTGAAGTTTGGTTCTCTGATAAAAAGTATTGCCGTATATTACTGATGTGTGGGTAAAATTTGGTGAGTTTTGAAGCATGTTAAGGGGGTCAAAGTAGTGCGCAAAGCTGCGGAAGAATAATAATAATAATAATAAAACGGACGAATAACAATAGGTCCTTATGTCCCATTGCATAAGGACTCCCTGTGGGAGTCCTTTTGCAATGGGCCGTGCGGGCCCTAATAAAAACAACCCAACCACCAGTTTGCTTATGGAACTAGGGTCAGACAGTGTGGATGGGCCATGTACACCTTAGTAAACCTCATTCCCCAACCAAGTGGTGGTTGCTGAGTTGGCCAGCCCAGGCTTTTAGCTCGGTGGTCAGCACACTCACCTCTCTTGCGGCCAAACAGTGTTTGCGCCTCCGTGCAGAATGGGATAAAGGCAAGGACCTGAATCACCTGGGCTGCACTTATGCTACCTTTAGGGTCTCAAAATAACATATTCATATTGTTTATTGTGGAGTATAGGGGCAGGGGTCTGCCATGAAGACTGATTATGTTTTTTTTTTTACTGTCATTAAAAGTAGTTTTTTTTTTTTAAAGTGAGCCTGTGTCAGAAGTGGTAAGCAAGCAAGTGAGTATGTTTGTAAAACATTGTTTATATTTATGTTATGCTCAGTTTCAGGTATTTCGAACATGAATATGATACAATGTAATGCATCACATATTTCCGGTTGTTTCATTACAGCACGTCCGAAAAGGAGTAGGCAGAAGCAGAGCTTATTCAATCCTACCCCTTTTCATATCACAGCAATTTGATCCCATTTCCCTGTTGTCTGTTTGTAACAGAACAGTGAATAAATTACTATTACATACATAATGGATAAATAAATACATACACCATAAGTAAGTAAACAAACATTAAATACATAAATAATCATTCTCTCTCTCTCTCTCTCTCTCTGTCTCTCTCTGTCTCTCTCTCTCTCTCTCTCTCTCTCTCTCTCTCTCTCTCTCTCTCTCTCTCTCTCTTATATATATAATGTATGTATATACACACACAGACTATACATATGAAAACATATATATATATATATATATATATATATATATATATATATATATATATATATATATATATATATATATATATATAGCATGTTCCAGCAACTTAGGGGAGTTGACCAACATTCCATAGGCCACAATCAACAACCTGATCAACTCTATGCAAAGGAGATGTGTTGTACTGCGTGAGGCAAATGGTGGTCACACTAGATACTGACTGCTTTTCTGATCCCCACAGACCACTGGTCTGGTCACACACCACTTGTGAAATATCAAGCTGTTTAATCAGCATTGTGATATACCACACCTGTGAGGTGGGATGAATTATCTTGGCAAAGAAGAAATGCTCACTAACACAGATTTAGACAGATTTGTGAACAATATTTGAGGGGAATATTTATTTTGTGTGTGTACTAAAAGTTCTGGATCTTTGAGTTCAACTAATGAAAAATGGGAACAAAAAGAAAATGTGCGTTTATATATCTGTTCAGTATATGTTTCTTATTGCACTCAAAGTAAACAATTGTACAATATTTTAATTGAAATTAAAACACATAAATGCACTGGGCTTTTCTTATTCCACTCAAAGAGCAATTTCAAATTTTCCATTTTACATATCCTGCTATAATCTAGGAGTAGGATTAGGACAATAATAGAATATACATCTTTATTGACATTAATTACATTTATGGTTTCCAATTTTGATCTATGCTTTAAAACAAATACAATAATTAGTAAATAAAATGATATGAAATAATATTATTGCCTAAACTACACAGATAAGACATGTAACATTAACACACATTGTTTAAGATAAAACACAAATTGTAGCAATTTCTTACAAAATGCAATCATTTCACTTGCATTACTTTACACGACCTGGGAGGTTTTGACTGCGCTATTAATTGGCAACAAGCCAGCCAGTTGTGTGCGTGTCTACGTATCTATACGTGCACAACAGGGGAGCTGGTTAACTACATTACCTGTCACTCTTTAAACTCCTTGTGCAGGTCTGGATGTGTGTTACTTAAATTGTCACTTATGTTTAAAGTATTGCCATCTTAAGCCAGGCATGTTTTAAAGCAGTGACTGCAGCGTGGCTCTTCCGTATTTAAAGCGCCACATTTATCGTTAGTTTTGAAGCCCAAATACCTCCATACTGCGCTTCATGCACCCTCTTTATTAACCAGTAGAATTGCTGTTTTTCGCCATTTTTTTTCCTCTCCACACTTCTCCTGATTGTATGCGCTCTGTGTGTGCGTGCTGACTCACTCAACATGCGGATTAAAAAAATGTACCGGTATTTTTCAATGGCAGTACCGTTTTTAGTTCATTAGTACCGCAGTACTTTGTTAGTGCCGGTATACCGTACAGCCCTACCCATAGCAAAAATGTGCTTGCTCATCTGTTGCTTGATCTCGTATCTTGAGAACATTTTGAGCTTCTCATATCTGTCTAATTCTTTGATCAATTGTTTCTCTTTTATTGCTCCTAAGGGACCCTTAGGAGCAATAAATAAGCTAAAAAGAGACAAGACATCACTGAGACAAAGGAGGTTGAGTTGAGACAACCATTTGAGCAATATTTGAGAAGTGGGATACACTGAGGAGAGCTCATATATGTATGCCATTGATCTCAATTATGTCTCATTTATTTTGAAGGAGAATTAAAGAGAAATAAATTAGATGTATGAGCAATAAAAGAGATCTTATGTATGTCTTTCATGTCTTGATTATTTCTCTTAAATGTCTTAACAAAGCCATCATATCTCAAATTTGAGAATGAGAACAAATTGAGAGTGAAATTTAAATATTCATTATTTCTTAATTAGAAATAACACTAAAAAAATACTCAAATATTGAAAGGTGTATCACTTTATTTGGCTATACAAAAATACAAAATATAAGATATAAAAATAGATTAAATACAACAATTTAAATGTAGTTAATTCGTACATACATAATGTACATATTGACATTCACAATAATTAAAACAACATAGAAAACAATATACAAAAAATAAAACAAATACAAAAAAAAATAATTTAACCCTAAGTACTCACTTTGTTGTTGTGAAAAAGTCCGGTGTAGTTTTTTTAACTCCTTGTTGAGCAAACCATGTACCGTACTTAAAACACTGACTTCCTCTCAGTAAGAGGGTGAGTAAATGACAAAATTTCCATTTTTTAAATATTCCAAGCAAAAACTGAAATACATTTACAAAATTGTAACCGTGCTGTTTGGAACTGGTCTACATACAAAAAATAATCACACATTGAAAACCAGGGATACTTAACATTTTTTTTACCTCAGGACTCGACCAACTTTTCCACTACAGAGGGGTCTGGAGCCCACTCAAATACAAACACTGAATTAGTCATCTTACACTAAAGTGTATTACAACCGAGTACCATTGCGGCCCATATGGACGGACCACAACTAAGAAACAGATATTTATTGGCGGCCCCCAAGGGGTACTCGCAGCCAAACAATGGGCCCCAGCCCTATGATTAACAAACACTGTTGTAAACAATAGAACAGTCTCCTACGACAACAATATAACATTTGGTACATAAATGATCATTGAAACATTTTGAAATTGGTTACAGAAGCTACTAATATACTATTGTCATATTTTTGGAACAGAACTCAAAATTAGATCAGATCTGAGGTCAAAAATGTTGATCGGGACCTTTTTACTTACAACACTTTCCGAAGTTAGCGCCCTTTAGTCACTTTAACCGTTCAGTCATCTAGTCCGTTCCCAACCAGTCAAAGGAAGTAGGATTGATCAATAGCAATTTTACATGATGTAAAAGAGTGCAGTCGATCATTTTGACGAATAAGCAAAATTGCCCGTTAATGGTCAGTTTATAAAATCCATGCTCGTCTATTTAAAAGGATTAAGACCTCCTGGGTTGCAGCCTACAAGCCAACACGGGTTGTGTTTCACAAAGGAACAGTGCTGATAGACGCTGACATATTATGTCTCCCTTACTGTCTTATTACAGTCTATCACAAAGACAATTTGCTCTGATGTTCCCTGATGCCGGGAAGCTGCTGGGCGATAATGAGGCTGAAATAAGTAGGGTTTATTATCCAAAGACATATTAGAACCAAGCAGGGCTGTCAGCACACAAGCACTTTCCCGCAGCTAACAATGTGACACTCACAGGCATGTTAGAGCACACAGGGTGACGTGCTATGATACATACTGTGTGTGTGTGTGTGTGTGTGTGTGTGTGTGTGTGTATGTGTGTGTGTGTGTGTGTGTGTGTGTGTGTGTGTGTGTGTGTGTTCTCTTTAGTGGAAAGCGGATGTACTGTATCTACAAACCCCGTTTCCATATGAGTTGGGAAATTGTGTTAGATGTTTAAATATAAACGGAATACAATGATTTGCAAATCATTTTCAACCCGTATTCAGTTGAATATGCTACAAAGACAACATATTTGATGTTCAAACTGATAAACATTTTTTTTTTTTTTTACAAATAATCATTAACTTTAGAATTTGATGCCAGCAACATGTGACAAAGAAGTTGGGAAAGGTGGCAATAAATACTGATAAAGTTTAGGAATGCTCATCAAACACTTATTTGGAACATCCCACAGGTGAACAGGCAAATTGGGAACAGGTGGGTGCCATGATTAGGTATAAAAGTAGATTCCATGAAATGCTCAATCATTCACAAACAAGGATGGGACGAGGGTCAACACTTTGTCAACAAATGCGTGAGCAAATTGTTGAACAGTTTAAGAAAAACATTTCTCAACCAGCTATTGCAAGGAATTTAGGGATTTCCCCATCTACGGTCCGTAATATCATCAAAGTGTTCAGAGAATCTGGAGAAATCACTGCATGTAAGCAGCTAAGCCCGTGATCTTCGATCCCTCAGGCTGTACTGCATCAACAAGCGACATCAGTGTGTAAAGGATATCACCACATGGGCTCAGGAACACTTTAGAAACCCACTGTCAGTAACTACAGTTGGTCGCTACATATGTAAGTGCAAATTAAAACTCTCTTATGCAAGGCGAAAACCGTTTATCAACAACACCCAGAAACGCCGTCGGCTTTGCTGGGCCTGAGCTCATCTAAGATGGACTGATACAAAGTGGAAAAGTGTTCTGTGGTCTGACGAGTCCACATTTCAAATTGTTTTTGGAAACTGTGGACGTCGTGTCCTCCGGACCAAATAGGAAAAGAACCATCTGGATTGTTATAGGCGCAATGTTGAAAAGCCAGCATCTGTGATGGTATGGGGGTGTATTAGTGCCCAAGACATGGGTAACTTACACATCTGTGAAGGCGCCATTAATGCTGAAAGGTACATACAGCTTTTGGAGCAACATATGTTGCCATCCAAACAACGTTACCATGGACGCCCCTGCTTATTTCAGCAAGACAATGCCAAGCCACGTGTTACATCAACGTGGCTTCATAGTAAAAGAGTGCGGGTACTAGACTGGCCTGCCTGTAGTCCAGACCTGTCTTCCATTGAAAATGTGTGGCACATTATGAAGCCTAAAATACCTAATAGCCTAAAATACTAAAATACAACTTAAGCAAGAATGGGAAATAATTCCACCTGAGAAGCTTAAAAAATGTGTCTCCTCAGTTCCCAAACGTTTACTGAGTGTTGTTAAAAGGAAAGGCCATGTAACACAGTGGTGACCATGCCCTTTCCCAACTACTTTGGCATGTGTTGCAGCCATGAAATTCTAAGTTAATTATTATTTGCAAAAAAAAAAATAAAGTTTATGAGTTTGAACATCAAATATCTTCTCTTTGTAGTGCATTCAATTGAATATGGGTTGAAAAGGATTTGCAAATCATTGTATTCCGTTTATATTTACATCTAACGCAATTTCCCAACTCATGGAAACAGGGTTTGTAATAAAGTAGTTCACTTTATTATGTTTAAAAATCCAAGATGTTTCTCTTATCTGGTAACACACGTACACAAGATGAAATGTAAATTAACTTTCGCTTTATAATTTTATGTATTTTGTCTGATGGCAATATCGCAAGCCTGAGTTACAACCAGTAAGTAGCCACGTGTACTTGGACAACATTTATTTAGTCTGATCATCATTTGGATTAGAATATTCAATCAATCAATCAATCAATGTTTATATTACTGTGTACATGTACCCTAAAAAATCTGATCTTAATGTGCATTTTCATGCGTCACACCTTAAATTTAGATTACTTTACATTGACATGTGCAGAACCTAACACACGGAAAGGTGTGTTATTATTTGTGCTATGGCGCCATCTTTTGGATGAGTTTGCTCACTGCTGAAGAAGCATTAGAATTCCACTGTAAATAAACATGGCTTTGTGTATTTCTGCTTGTCTGACGTCATCATGGTATTTATCCTTGTTTCCTTCTGTTCACTACTTTTGTTTTACCTCTCCTTTTGAAATTGAGCTGTTCTGTGCTCTTTACCATACTTTTGTTTTTGTCTCGTTTTAAAGCAACACACAACAGCATACAACACTACGTCTGTACATATTGAATGGGGGGAGACAGCAAGAAAATCACTTCATTCCGAGACTATTCACTTTAGTCCCCGCTCCACCACCTAAGTATAGCTGACATCAAAGACATGCACATTAAGGATAATTCTAACACAGATTTCAGAAGATGTTCAGTTCAGTTCAGTTTCAGTTTATTTCGAACATGCATACGATACAATGTAATGCATCACACAATTCCAGTTGTTTCATTACAGCACACCCGAAAAGGAGTAGGAAGAAGCAGAGCTTTTTTTAATCCTACCGCTTTTCATACCGTAACAATTTTATCCAATGTCCTTGTTCTCCGTAACAGAACAGTGAACAAATAAATAATACATAAATAATATACTATAGTAAATGTACTTTGTGAACACTTGTAGTTTGAACCGTCTCTTAAACTGAATCATATTGGTGCTTTGTTTGATTTCTTTGCTTAATCTGTGTTTCCATGTGCTCCAATCCGAATGACTTTCAGCATTAACTACCTGTCTCGATCGGAATTATATTGTAATCCGAACGTGTCAATATTCCGAATGGCGTGTTTCCATGAAGCATTTTTATTCCGGTTAGGCTTTTAGCTAGTGTTGCAAAAGATAAACCATCCCGATTTACATATCTCCTTGCGTGGCAAGGGGACTCCAGGACCTACACTTCCTAGGCCGCATGGGCTGTGTCCTTGGAAGGATGCGGCTGCCGAATTTAGACCCATCTACTATACGCTCCTGATTAGTATTCAGAGACAGGTGAGTCTCCTGATCACTAATTAGGAGCAGCCGGGGACCGAGGGGTTTTGACCAAAAGTAACTTAACTGTAGGAAAAGCAAAAAAGGAAGTGTAACTAACAACATGAGAGCGACAGACAGGAAATAAAGGACATACAGTAAATGACTCATAACCATACTTGCCAACCTTGAGACCTCCAATTTCGGGAGGTGGGTGCGGGGGCGTGGTTGGGGCGGGGGCGTGGTTGGGGGCGTGGTTAAGCGGGGAGGAGTATATTTACAGCTAGAATTCACCAAGTCAAGTATTTCATATATATATATATATATATATATATATATATATATATATATATATATATATATATATATATATATATATATCCCCGCGACCCTGAAGGGGTGTTGTAAGCGGTAGTAAATGGATATATATATATATATATATATATATATATATATATATAAATATATATATATATATATATATATATATATATATATATATATATATATATATATATATATATATATATATATATAAAAGAAATACTTGAATTTCAGTGTTCATTTATTTACACATATACACACACATAACACTCATCTACTCATTGTTGAGTTAAGGGTGGAATTGTCCATCCTTGTTCTATTCTCTGTCACTATCTTTCTAACCATGCTGAACACCCTCTCTGATTATGCATTGCTGTGTGGCACGCACAAAAGTGCTTTTATCAAATGCACTAGATGGCAGTATTGTCCTGTTTAAGAGTGTCACAACATTGCTGTTTACGGCAGACGGACTGCTTTACTGTAGACGTTCTTTATATTGTGGGAAAGCGGACTCAGGTCCGCATGGAGCTGGAGGGGGCGTGGCCTCCAGCTCCGCCTGAATTTCGGGAGATTTTTGGGAGAAAATTTGTCCCGGGAGGTTTTCGGGAGAGGCGCTGAATTTCGGGAGTCTCCCGGAAAATCCGTGAGGGTTGGCAAGTATGCTCATAACTGTCACGTCATTCATTTTCACTTGATTTTTCTTTTGTAATAGCGAAACTCCAAGGACATTTCGTATTCATTGATGTTTTTGGAGTGTGCAGTTTTCATTAATCTTACTTTGGCAAACACCTTTCCTGCGTGTCTCTAAAATCTGCTTGATCTGTTTAGTGTAAGTGACACTTAAAGCCGTCTATCTACCTTCTTACTTGCTTCAGTTATACAACACACATGCATTCAAAACTGCCGCAAGGAAACGGTGATAGGAAACAAGGGAAGCAGCTGTTTACAGTAGGGTGAAACACCTGTCAGGGAGCATGAAGAGTGCAAACAGGTTTGGTACTTTTGTTCTGGAAGCAAATGATGTAAGAACAATGCGTACAGTGTACATTTTTTCTCTTTGTATGCATTCCACCCCCTCCTCCTACTTGATGCACTTGCCCTGTCAATGCTACATGTGTAGTTTGCAGGTTAGAATCAATACCATGCACTATTCACCCTACTCAAAGAGTTGTTGCTCTTCTCCACTATCCGTCAGTGATGACTGTTGGAGCATAAACAAGTCACAGTCGATCGACTCCTCAGGCAGTTTTGCAGTTCTTAATCTAGACATACCTTCAGCAGAACCACTGTCAGGATCACCGATCATGTGAGTGGAAAATGTATATTGGAAATGTACTTCACATTTACTGCATGTACATGAGTTGGGAAATTGTGTTAGATGTAAATATAAACGGAATACAATGATTTGCAAATCCTTTTCAACCCATATTCAATTGAATGCACTACAAAGACAACATATTTGATGTTCAAACTCATAAACTTTATTTTTTTTTTGCAAATAATAATTAACTTAGAATTTCATGGCTGCAACACGTGCCAAAGTAGTTGGAAAAGGGCATGTTCACCACTGTGTTACATGGCCTTTCCTTTTAACAACACTCAGTAATCATTTGGGAACTGAGGAGACACATGTTTTAAGCTTCTCAGGTGGAATTCTTTCCCATTCTTGCTTGATGTACAGCTTAAGTTGTTCAACAGTCCGGGGGTCTCCGTTGTGGTATTGTAGGCTTCATAATGCGCCACACATTTTCAATGGGAGACAGATCTGGACTACAGGCAGGCCAGTCTAGTACCCACACTCTTTTACTATGAAGCCACGTTGATGTAACACGTGGCTTGGCATTGTCTTGCTGAAATAAGCAGGGGCGTCCATGGTAACGTTGCTTGGATGGCAACATATGTTGCTCCAAAAGCTGTATGTACCTTTCAGCATTAATTGCGCCTTCACAGATGTGTAAGTTACCCATGTCTTGGGCACTAATATCAATCAATCAATCAATGTTTATTTATATACACCCCCATACCATCACAGATGCTGGCTCTTCAACTTTGCGCCTATAACAATCCGGATGGTTCTTTTCCTCTTTGGTCCAGAGGACACGACGTCCACAGTTTCCAAAAACAATGTGAAATGTGGACTCGCCAGACCACAGAACACTTTTCCACTTTGTATCAGTCCATCTCAGATGAGCTCAGGCCCAGCGAAGCCGACAGCGTTTCTGGGTGTTGTTGATAAACGGTTTTCGCCTTGCATAGGAGAGTTTTAACTTGCACTTAAGAGATGTAGCGACCAACTGTAGTTACTGACAGTGGGTTTCTGAAGTGTTCCTGAGCCCATGTGGTGATATTCTTTACACACTGATGTCGCTTGTTGATGCAGTACAGCCTGAGGGATCGAAGGTCACGGGCTTAGCTGCTTACGTGCAGTGATTTCTCCAGATTCTCTGAACCCTTTGATGATATTACGGACCGTAGATGGTGAAATCCCTAAATTCCTTGCAATAGCTGGTTGAGAGGTTTTTCTTAAACTGTTCAACAATTTGCTCACGCATTTGTTGACAAAGTGGTGACCCTCGCTCCATCCTTGTTTGTGAATGACTGAGCATTTCATGGAATCTACTTTTATACCCAATCATGGCACCCACCTGTTCCCAATTTGCCTGTTCACCTGTGGGATGTTCCAAATAAGTGTTTGATGAGCATTCCTCAACTTTATCAGTATTTATTGCCACCTTTCCCAACTTCTTTGTCACGTGTTGCTGGCATCAAATTCTAAAGTTAATGATTATTTGCAAAAAAAAAAAGTTTCAGTTTGAACATCAAATATCTTGTCTTTATAGCATATTCAACTGAATATGGGTTGAAAATGATTTGCAAATCATTTTATTCCGTTTATATTTACATCTAAGACAATTTCCCAACTCATATGGAAACGGGGTTTGTACAGGAGCATAAACAATTTAAAGTTTAGAAGTACCAACAAACTTTAATATATCACTTGTATTTGTTGAGTTTTTAATTACAAGACAGAGGTGCCTGCCAGGGGTTATGGAAGTGTTGTCCAAGGGGCGGCCGGTGGCCATTTGTTGCCCAGAGCTTTTTTTTCTTTTTATTAGTTCGCAACACATTTTACAGACAAAATAAACATGTCCTAAAATAAAACTCTACACTCACAAAAAAATGCAACAGACCCAAAAAAAAACATAATGGCAAACGACCTGTGCGTTGTAAGGGGAATAATTTCCATGTAGCAGTTTAGGATTTATTTAAATGAAAATTGCATAAAAATAAATCTATTATTATTTCGAGCATCCTACTTTGTTCAGCTGTCCCTGAACGCGCCGTAAAAACACCTCCGCCTCATATGGAACGATCACTCTGTGCTTGTAGGTTCAATGTTCACAATTGAATAGCTTAATTGCTCAGACAGTGATGTGTTCATATAAGATTAAATTGGTTTATGTTCTTTGTTAATGAGGAAAGATGATTAATATCTCTTGTTTTCATGTTAGCATTTAAGCGAGCGAGCTGGGCCCAGTCAGTCGGTGAGTTTATCAAAGTGCAGTTATCAATCATGGTTTTTCATTTTGATTTAAAATGGTAACACTAATAGTTGGGAGTTTTACTGCAGTTATTATTACTACCGAGTATTGTTACATCCCTAATAAGGTCTTTGATGATGTATGTGCGTCCTGTCATGAACATGTGTACACATTTCTTGCAAAATATGGGAGGTTCTCAAGTGTGCTAGGACCTCAAAAAGGTTTTTAGTTGGCAGAATGATAATATTAATTGAAAAATATTGCGATAAAGTTAAATGTGTCAAAGGGGTTGGATTAGATATTCTTCTAATTTGCTTTGTATTGTATTGATATGAATTGATTTAAGTGGACCCCGAATTAAACAAGTTGAAAAACTTATTCGGGTGTTACCATTTAGTGGTCAATTGTACCAAATATTTTACTGTACTGTGCAATCTACTAATAAAAGTTTCAATCAATCAATCAATCAAGTATAACACAAAGCTATGTTGTGAAGTTTTGGTCCAGATAGTTTAGCCTACAATTTATTGATGCTGTGATTTATCTAATTTTAGTATATTTGATGTGTACACAATGTTTAAGTCGGGGTCCATTTAAATTGATTCATGATACAGATATATACTATCAAATATATACTAACATAATACAGTCATCACACAAAATAATCGTCAGCGTATATACATTGAATTATTTACATTATTTACAATCCGGGGTGTGGGATATGGAGGGGGGTTAGGTTTGGTTGGTATCAACACTTCTGTCATCAACAATCAGCATCAACAATTGCATCATCAGAGAAATGGACATTGAAACAGTGTAGGTCTGACTTGGTAGGATATGTACAGCAAGTAGTGGACATAGAGAGAGAGATATCAGAAAGCATAAGAAAAAGTATCTACATTTGCTTATTTACATTTGATTATTTACAATCCGGGGAGGGTGTTAGTTTAGGGTTGAAGTTGCCTGGAGGTGTACTTTTATTGCGGTTTTGAAGGAGGATAGAGATGCCCTTTCTTTTACAACTGTTGGTAGTGCATTCCACATTGATGTGGCATAGAAAGAGAATGAGTTAAGACCTTTGTTAGATCGGAATCTGGGTTTAACTTGGTTAGTGGAGCTCCCTCTGGTGTTGTGGTTATGGCGGTCATTTACGTTAAGGAAGTAGTTTGACATGTACTTCGGTATCAGGGAGGTGTAGCGGATTTTATAGACTAGGCTCAGTGCAAGTTGTTTTACTATGTCCTCCACCCTGAGCCAGCCCACTTTGGAGAAGTGGGTAGGAGTGAGGTGTGATCTGGGGTGGAGGTCTAAAAGTAATCTGACTAGCTTGTTCTGGGATGTTTGGAGTTTAGATTTGAGGGTTTTGGTGGTGCTAGGATACTAGGAGGTGCATGCGTAATCGAAAAAGGGTTGAACGAGAAATCCCGCTAGAATCCTCATGGTGCTTTTGTTGACCAGAGAGGAGATTCTATAGAGAAATTTTGTTCGTTGGTTGACCTTTTTGATTACCTTGGTTGCCATTTTATCACAGAGACTGGACCTGATCTACTAAAGGGTTGCATGTATTTAAAACATGTGCAAACTTGATAGCACACAAAGTGGCTAGACCAATGATTGCATCTCTTAAATGTGTTTTCACAAATTCCATTTAGTGTGTTTGTCTTCATGTATATGCCGAATATATGCTGATTATTACAGCACACAACACTGGGAGGAGAAAATGCAGCTATAAATATGTTTAGTAGCCGCAATGTGATTTACCAAATCTGAAAGTGTTCTCGTCTACTGTTTTTGTGTCGAAACATTACAAACTGGCCAATCAAAGGCAAGACAAAGCGGGTCATCGAAACCAGGAAGCAAATTCATAAAAGACATGCGTACATGTGGAGGGAGGGAGTCAGAAAGAGGGAAGATTAAAGCTGAAGACTCAAAACAAAAGAAACATACTTAAAAATAGCAGAGAGATTCTAACATACTTAAAAATAGCAGAGAGATTCTCTGTGCAGACTTTTATTTTAGTGATGAAGACGACGTCGAGGAAAAACCTACAATAATGTGTCTCCTTGGCCATATTTAGACAGTCTGAGAAAACAACGCCTTCAACTTTTCGGTTTTTAATTGCTTACTCGGTCAATCAACATCCAAACGGCTCTCAACATCAAAAATGTCTAACGCAACCTTAAGACCACACATTTAGGTGAGTTGAGCTCATGAAAAGTTTTACTGCACATAACCATTGTCAGCTGTTCCCAATCAACACACAATTCATTGTACTTTTTTATCAAAACCTAGAAAGCTGCTTTTTTATTTACAGTAGGCAGAGAAAATTAATAACATTATAGGGGTGGGCCAAGAAAAAAGGGTAACTAAAGCAAATACATACAGTGGGGTGTGGGCGTTGTCGGCTGTCCCCAGCTAAATGACATACCGTTTTTTTCGGACTATAAGTCAGTTTTTTTCATAGTTTGGCCGGGGGTGCGACTTATACTCAGGAGCGACTTATGTGTGAAATTATTAACACATTACCGTAAAATATCCAATAATATTATTTAGCTCATTCAGGTAAGAG
The DNA here is from genome assembly GCF_033978685.3 of Nerophis lumbriciformis. Lineage (NCBI taxonomy): Eukaryota > Metazoa > Chordata > Actinopteri > Syngnathiformes > Syngnathidae > Nerophis > Nerophis lumbriciformis. Next base: position 45,359,798 of record NC_084556.2, read on the forward strand.
ACTAGACGTATAAGATTTCATGGGATTTAGCGATTAGGAGTGACAGATTGTTTGGTAAACGTATAGCATGTTCTATATGTTATAGTTATTTGAATGACTCTTACCATAATATGTTACGTTAACATACCAGGCACGTTCTCAGTTGGTTATTTATGCGTCATATAACATACACTTATTCAGCCTGTTGTTCACTATTCTTTATTTATTTGAAATTGCCTTTCAAATGTTTATTCTTGGTGTTGGGTTTTATCAAATAAATTTCCCCAAAAAATGCGACTCATACTCCAGTGCGACTTATGTTTTTTTCCTTCTTCATTATGCATTTTCGGCAGGTGCGACTTATACTCCGGTGCGACTTATACTCCGAAAAATACGGTACTTAATAGTAATTAACCCTTATTGGGTCCATTGGGTTCCATTTGTACACTCTCAGTTACATTAACATTGCTATTATACATGTGGCCCATAGATAGAAATGCAATTAAATTGGGGTCTGTAGCTTAATGCATGTCATACTGGGGGTCCTTTATATTAAATTGGGTGATGATAATCACATCTAGAGCTGAAATATCTGTATATCTTCTCTTATGGGGGTCCCTGGCATGTATTTTCAGTTGGGGGACCGTGGAGCTAATGAGTGTTAACTTAAATAAAAGTAATGTTAATAGATTTTTAAGACCTTTTATGAGATTTAAAGAGAATTTTAGACATTTTAAGGCCTTATATTCTGTCTTCAAGACTTTTTAAGACCCTGTGAATACCCTGTAGTATGTAAATGTTATGATATTAAATTACCCAGAAGAATTAGCGCTCTAGACGGGAACAGGAAGTAGGTCTGGGCTCTACGTGAGGATGCCAAGTGTGTCGTTTGATCAATAAAGAGTTGATATAGTGTTATATGTTGTTCCTGCTTTGTCTACACAAGAAACAAACATTTGTTTTGATTAGACAGTTCATTCACGTGCGCATTTGAGCCCTGCTCAGATACAAATGTGATAGGTGAAAATATGCAAATCAGTTGTGGGCAATGGAAAAAGATGTGAGTTCACATATAATTTGCAGGTGGGGTGGTTTGGGTGCGACTGCGACATTTCCAAATTCCTGAAGGGACTGTTATGAGGGAGCTGTTTTGTGACCAGCAAAAATGAATGTGGCGTTATCTTAAAAAGACCAGGGGGTAAACCACTGACATGTTATGAAAACAACCACACAAGCCATACTCCATTTGGAACTCATTTTGAGCAAAAGTCAGGGGGCTGTTTGTAGAGGACTCTCTGGCTGAAGGAAGAATGGTCTCCGGAGAGAAACAGGAGGCAAAAAAAGTTCCATAATTCAATGACTTTCAGATGCATGGGGCTTTTCCAGCTCTATGATGTTTTAGCTCGCTTCCGTCCTCCTTAAATGTATTTGCATGAGGGAAATGGTCCAGAACCCCAATTGTCCCCGCATTGACTGGCTGGACCAGACGAAAGCAGGAAGCAGAGATCAACACAAGCTAATTGCTTACAGACAGGACAAAAACAGGATGACTGGAAGAGGCAGTGAACATCAGTAAAACAGACTAAACCCACACACTGATTCCTTAGAAAATAACTTGGGGCAGTGAGCTTCATCACAACATCAATTCCAACTGGTGTTGTTTAATTGGGATCAGTATGACTTGCTTCATTATTTGATGATTTCTTCTCAGTGTGCAAAGATTGTACAAAAGTAATAAGATATGTTTTGTGCAGCATGACGCACGCCAATTAAAATACCTTAAAACAAAGGATTTCTGGAGCCATTCTTGGATTTAATCTTAAAGTAAATAAGTAAGTAAGTACATTTTATTTATAAAGCGCTTTTCACAGATAAAAACACAAAGCGCTGTACAAAACTGGGTGAAGTAAAACAACAATTCAATTAAAACAACAGGGGCAACATCATGAAAAGGATACGAAGTGGATTAAAAATGATAGTTAAAAGGTGCATTAACTAAAAGCTTTACTAAAAAGAGAAATTTTCAAATGTTTCTTAAAAATTTCAACACAGTCAAGATCACAGAGGGACTGGTGCAAATTGTTCCAGAGTCTGGGAGCTATAGCCTGGAATGCCAGGTCTTCACGGGTTTTAAAACGAGTTTTAGGGATTTTTAGAAGACCCTTGCCTGAAGACCGAAGGCTGTGCCCTGAAGAGTAGGGGCATAGCAAGTCAGTGATGTACTGAGGGGCCCCACCATGCAACGCACGGCATGTCAGGACTAAAATCTTAAACTCAGTGCGGAATTTAACGGGAAGCCAATGAAGACTGGATAAAATGGGGGTGATTAGGGTTATTCTTGGTAGCCACATTTTGTACAGTTTGAAGTCTCTTTAACGTTGACTTGTTGAAGAGAGTGAAAAAAGAATTGCAATAGTCAATACGAGACGAAATGAACGCATGAATGATCATTTCGAGATCCAATTTTGACAACAAATTTCTCACTTTAGAAATATTTCTGAGATTATAAAAACTGTTTTTGGTCAGTAAATACAGTACAGGCCAGGTCCAACTCAGCAAATAAATAAAGATTCCAAATAACAAATAATAAAGAGTGTATAGCGTATAAAACCATGTGTAGTACTAGTGGGTGTGTTGCAGGTGATCTACAAAGACTGTGTGTACAACTGATAACCATAATAATGATGTTATTATGTGTGCTACTTGCTGTTACAATGGAGACACTCATTTACTGGACATCCCTGACAGTATTGGTATTGGATTGATACTAGCGTTATGGGCAGTGGTAGGCCCGCTACTTGGATGATGTAATAAACTAAGGTAATAGTTACTCTGGATTAAATGTAGCTAAGCTACAGGAGAAGCTAAGCCCAAATAATTGTAGCAAGCGACACTACAAGCTACAGGGCAAAAGTAGCTTGCTACATCAATACGACATGTTAATATTGGACCTCCAAAATCAGCATTTCAATAAGGTTAAATTACATCTGGAAACTTTTGACATGTTGACTTCATGTCCATCCACACCCATTTGGAGGTTTAATAGTGTAAAATAGGCTCCGCCTTGAAGATGGACTATATTATTTTGAAATTGTTCATTTGTTTTGTGTTTTTGCATGACTTCCTGTCCAAGACAAGGAAATGTTACCTGAATTGACCGGTGTGTTGCGACAACTGGCAAAAATAGAAGCTCTGCGTATATTTAGCGCATACATTTATGTTTTAAAGCAGTGTTTTTCAACCTTTTTTGAGGCAAGGCACATTTTTTTCATTAAAAAATACGGAGGCACACCGCCAGCAGAAAACATTAAAAAATGAAACTCCACCAGGTCGTTGTATCTTATTTTGAGTCTGTTTGTGTTTTCCTGTGTGTAGTGCTTTAGTTTTTGTCTTTCGCTGTTATTTTGGTGGCCCTTCTTGTTTTGTTGGTGTTTTCCTGTAGCAGTTTCATGTCTTCCTTTGAGCACTATTCCCCGCACCTGCTTTGTGTTAACGAGCAAGACTATTTAAGTTGTTGCTATCCTTCTTTGTGTGGACATTGTTGTCGTGCCATGTACATATGTACTTTGTGGACGCCGTAAGTTTTTGCTGTCGTCCAGCATTTTGTTTCATTGCCTTTTAATTTCCCTTTCCCTTTTGTGCATTTTTGGTTTAAGCATTACATACTTTTTTACCTGCACACTGCCTACCGCTGTGGTCTGCATATTGGGATCACAACAAACCATCCTTGTCTCACCCGACACATTCTGATTTTTACAAAGCAAATAACTACCAGCTGCTACCTACTGACACGGAGTATTATGTGGTTACCCTGCTGAGTTCTACACAGCACAGACACTTAGCAACGGCACATTATTTGCAGATTATAGTTATTGATTTGCAAAACATATTTTTTGGACCAATTAGGTGAATTTGCTTAATTTCCCACGGCACACCAGACAATATCTCATGGCACACTAGTGTGCCGTAGCACAGTGGTTGAAACACTATGTTTTAAAGGACAACCCGTTTCCCTATGGTTATCTGAGGTTCACAATGACCAATAATAATGTTAACCTGTGCTCTACAGCAGGAGTAATGGACATTATGTAAAAGCCTGCATGGTTCGATAATCTTCAGTGTTATGAGCACTAACCTGATTTCCTGGCTGTGTATGAGATGGTAAGATATCTAACCATCAGCGAGACTCAGCTTCATTTTCTCATATCTTTGTTAGAGAAGGAAATTATCTTTTTGCCGCTGGCTGATGCACACAACATGCTCTGTTGTTAGAAAGAATGAAAGCTGTTCGTCATTGTTCATATAAACCCTGTGCTTTATACGATAGTTAGTTGCTCAGCAAGTGCAGAAACATTATATCCAAACACAGATTACAACCCATTTAAAAAGATTTGCTAGAGAAGAATGATTTTTTTCAGAAAAAGAACAAACCTGTTGTTCTTAAACCAGTGTTGGACGGGATTAAATTATTGTTGCAAATTATACTTGATTTGTGATATCAGAATCGAAATGATATATAATAATGTCTGTTGAGGTAAAGCATGAATAAAAACAGAGAAAATACCCTAGTGTGTGTTTTTGATTATGTTTACATATTTTGGAGGGATCCTTTAGGGAGACATTACCTTCCATAGCAACACAAAGTCTACGTTATAAAATGCCTTTTCAAAGTCAATGAAATTGACAGTCAGAGGGATCCATTCTATGGACTGCTCGATGATGATTCTGGGGGGGGCAATTTGGTCGCTGCACAATCTATTATTCCGGAAAACAGCCTTGTTCTATCGCAGTCTTACCTCAACCTTTTTCTGTAGCCTCTCCAAAATAATGTCATTGAACACTTTGCCGGGTGTTGATAGCAGCATTAACGCTCTGTAGTTGTTACAATCCCTGGGATCTTCTTTCTTGGGTACAATAGAAATTGGGCTGTTCTTCCAGTCCGTTAGTATGATCTCTTCCTCCTGTATCTGCTTGATCAGCCGGTGAAGCATCGTCGATGAGGTTTCTGGAACAGCCTGTAAGGCCTCTGCAGGGATCTCGTCTGGCTCTTTCGCCTTGCCACGGCGGAATCCCTTTATTGCCTTCTTTACTTCAGACCTTGTTGACGGGTTGCAGCTCACCTTCAACATCTGGACAGCTGGTGGGATCTCTATCGTCTGGTTAGGGAGCTGTCTCTTGAACAGTTCTTTTGACTGCTTCGTCCATCTTTTCTGCTCTTCCTTAAGGTCAGGAATTGCACCTGCTTGTTGCAGATCTGTGTGTTTGTCCGGCGAGCTTGGTTACTAGCTTTTTTGTGGTCTGGTATAGATCCTTCAAGTTGTTCTTTGAAGCTGCAACTTCCGCTTGCTGTGCCAAGTCTTCTATATAATGTATGTTGCGTTTAACGTTTTAAAATAATATGATGCGTGTATTATTAGTATTATATGTGTTTATACTGCATGGCTAAAATATAGATGACAAGGTGTTGTTGTCATAGTGCCAATACTACTTACTACATCACAATCACCGGTTTGTTGTTCATCATTGTTGACAGCTGTTGCGTGCCTTTATCTCTTTTTTATGGTCACGTATCCATGATGGGGCGGCGACAAGGCGGGAAGGAGGCGGCAACATCATCATTCTCGGGTACTACTTGCAGTTCCCTGTTCGCATGGAAACGACAAGGCGGTGTTCTCAGACTTTCCCACTCTGGAGCCCGTTCTCAAAAACTCTCGTTTCAGACCACAGAGAATACCTCTTATGTTGGGATAAAAGGCTGAAAGGATACATTTCTTTACCGTTTCCACCTAAAAACGTAACTGTGGGGACTGGCCCTAAAGATGTTCTGCATTCCTTTTCTGTAAAAGGAAGGGATCATCAGTCATAGGCATATTAAAATAAAATGTACCTGTGTTTTTGTAAGTAATCAGTTCCAAAATGAATTGTAGGAGAACCAAAGCAATTTTACCCATACAATTTTAATGCAAATCCAACGGATTAGTTCCACACATCCCAACATATGGACAAAAACCACTTGGCCACACCTACTCAGTGGCCTAGTGGTTAGAGTGTCCGCCCTGAGATCGGTAGGTTGTGAGTTCAAACCCCAGCCGAGTCATACCAAAGACTATAAAATTGGGACTCATTACCTCCCTGCTTGACACTCGGCATCAAGGGTTGGAATTGAGGGTTAAATCACCAAAAATTATTCCCGGGCGCGGCACTGCTGCTGCTCACTGGTCCCTCACCTCCCAGGGGTTGATCAAGGGTGATGGGTCACATGCAGAGGACACATTTCACCACAGCTAGTGTGTGTGTGACAATCATTGGTACTTTAACTTTAACTTAAAAGTACTCTGTCATCTACGAGAATGTATTAAGGATGACAAGGAGGGACTGGATCAACAATGTTTATTGCAAACACACATCAGGCTACTGTCAGCCATAAGTAGTCATACTCAATAAAAAAAAGATTGAGTTACAAACACGTTTTATTTATTATGCGGAATGACATGTGGTTAAACTGATCAGTTTGCTACGGTACATGCAATGTTTCGCCATATTATAAGCAAGACAACATGAAAACAGACAACCGACAATTTTCATCAAGTTTGAATCTTATGAAAAGTGGGGTGTACGAAAACTGCGGTTTTGGCTCTCTTAAATTTGGATGATAGCATGTTTCTCTAACCATTGTGTCTGCTATACTATAATCCTAACATCTTACTCTTTTCTGCTTCTGTGTTTTGATTAGGAGTGTCCAAATGCAACTTTTTTACTTCGAACACAATACTGATATTAGATCCTTGAGTATTAGGCCATACGATATCAGCATGAATCATAGTAGAATGCATACTTTTATTTTCTTGTAGTGTTGAATTTTAGATAAGGTTTGATAAAGTGAAATAAGTCAAACGAAAAACCATGGTGATATGAGAGTGATACTCTAAGTTACTTTTTTAAGTGTATGTGGTTTCACAGTAACTTTCCGATGCTGGTGTGAGGACACGAGGACAGCCATGGGTTAGGTGGAGAAGCAAAAGCATCCATGTGTGCGTAAAGTGAGTGGGCGAGCAGACAAGCTGTCACTTCATATTATAACACCACGGGGTCTTCTTGAATGACATCACAAGGATAGACATTGAAAAGTGGATTAAAAAAAAGTGTACAGAAGATTCACCACAGCGGAACATCCTCCAATCCACCAAAGCTAATGTTTTTTTTTTTTAATTACATAAATTATTCCTGTGGTTTTTGAGAAGCAGAGTTACTGTGGTTCAGGTGGTTATGTGGGCTTGTTAGCTGGGAGAAGCGAGGCTGCACCTTTGTCTTAGCCTGAATAGATCTATAATATTTAATAATCGTCATGAAGTATAAACATGTGTTTTATCAGCTGTTTTTAGTGTTACTCCCTACAAATTAGTTATCATGTTGGGGAGTGTTACTTTCAAAATGTAATCCAGTTCAAGTAACTGGTCGGGATTTGCCGATCGACTAGCCACAGATAGTATCGGCCGATTTTTGATAAAAAGTATGCGATCGTCATTGACCAATGGTCATCCCTCTGGCTGACACTGTATTTATTTTTATCCCCCAAGCTGACAAGCAGCGTGAACCTAATTATGTGTCTACATACACAGTGTGGAGCAGCTTCCCTAAGCTAATAATAAAAATTATCCCCATTATGGCCAATAAATTGCCTTTCTGTTTATCTAAGTACAAACCCCGTTTCCATATGAGTTGGGAAATTGTGTTAGATGTAAATATAAACGGAATACAATGATTTGCAAATCATTTTCAACCCATATTCAATTGAATGCACTACAAAGACAAGATATTTGATGTTCAAACTCATAAACTTTATTATTTTTTTGCAAATATTTCCATGGCTGCAACACGTGCCAAAGTAGTTGGGAAAGGGCATGTTCACCACTGTGTTACATGGCCTTTCTTTTTAACAACACTCAGTAAACGTTTGGGAACTGAGGAGACACATTTTTTAAGCTTCTCAGGTGAAATTCTTTCCCATTCTTGCTTGATGTACAGCTTAAGTTGTTCAACAGTCCGAAGGTCTCTGTTGTGGTATTTTAGGCTTCATAATGCGCCACACATTTTCAATGGGAGACAGGTCTGGACTACAGGCAGGCCAGTCTAGTACCCGCACTCTTTTACTATGAAGCCACGTTGATGTAACACGTCCATTGTAACGTTGCTTGGATGGCAACATATGTTGCTCCAAAACAGTGACGTGCAGTCAGGGGAGGCACGTGAGGCGGGGTCTCACGTGCCATCATTGAAAGAGAAAAAAAATTAAAAAGAAAAAAAATAATTTAATTGTTATATGTATCCAGTGATTATACTATAAAATTATTTTCCATTTAACTTCACCAGTTTTAGATTATTTTTATTCAAAATCGCTGAATTTTCACATTTGCCTTTCAAATACTGAGAAGAGACTTGCGGTGAGTCACCAGCCAGTTGAGCCTCACCATGGATTGCGCAATGACTCTGCTAACTGCTGGCCTGCTGTGCAGTGAGACCGTATTGCTATATGAATTATATTATACATTTCTATAGTTTAGCTGAGGTATATAATGTACAGTGTATTTTGTCAACAACTGTATGTGTGTAACGTATTTCTTGTGCTGAGCAATCATAAAACTGCTGCGAAGACTCACTGTGTGAGGCTCGCAGTAATCCCGCCACCTGGTGGTAGAGGGCGGTAGTGATCCCAGGGAGCATTTCTGCGACTACTCGGCTGCAGAAGAAGTGACAACAAGCAGCAGCAGCGATCTTTTATTTTTTTCCTCTTGCCTGGACCATTAACATGGAGGATTACATATCTAAAATAAAACAGTTTTCTAAACTGGACTTTTAATGAAAGCAGGAGGTATTAATTAAAGGAAGATCTCCATCGAGACAGAGAGACTTTTAAAACTGAAGAAAGATAAGGAAGACTTCTATAAATAAGTTATCGATGCTTTTGTTTAAAAGGAGCTGCGCATATATAAGTAAAGGTAAGACCATAATAACATTTTTTTAATTAAATGCACTTTTTTGTGTGCTACAGTTTGTATGTGTAAAGTTAAAGTTAAGTTGATGTACCAATGATTGTCACACACACTATGTGTGGTGAAATTTGTCCTCTGCATTTGACCCATCCCCTTGCTCACTCCCTGGGAGGTGAGGGGAGCAGTGGGCAGCAGCGGCGCCGCGCCCGGGAATTATTTTTGGTGATTTAACCCCCAATTCCAACCCTTGATGCTGAGTGCCAAGCAGGGAAGAATGCTGGTATAAGCTTTTAAACATAACCTGTTAACTGCTGCCAATCAAATGGTGAATAAGATACTCTTTAGGGTTCATATGTTTGTAAATCTGACTGTGATGAAGTCAGTGCCTCACCAGCCATGAACCTCACCGCACGTCACTGCTCCAAAACCTGTATGTACCTTTCAGCATTAATGGCGCCTTCACAGATGTGTAAGTTACCCATGTCTTGGGCACTAATACACTCCCATACCATCACAGATGCTGGCTTTTCAACTTTGCGCCTATAACAATCCGGATGGTTCTTTTCCTCTTTGGTCCGGAGGACACGACGTCCACAGTTTCCAAAAACAATTTGAAATGTGGACTCGTCAGACCACAGAACACTTTTCCACTTTGTATCAGTCCATCTTAGATGAGCTCAGGCCCAGCGAAGCCGACAGCGTTTCTGGGTGTTGTTGATAAACGGTTTTCGCCTTGCATAGGAGAGTTTTAACTTGCACTTAAGAGATGTAGCGACCAACTGTAGTTACTGACAGTGGGTTTCTGAAGTGTTCCTGAGCCCATGTGGTAATATTCTTTACACACTGATGTCGCTTGTTGATGCAGTACAGCCTGAGGGATCGAAGGTCACGGGCTTAGCTGCTTACGTGCAGTGATTTCTCCAGATTCTCTGAACCCTTTGATGATATTACGGACCGTAGATGGTGAAATCCCTAAATTCCTTGCAATAGCTGGTTGAGAAATGTTTTTCTTAAACTGTTCAACAATTTGCTCACGCATTTGTTGACAAAGTGGTGACCTTCGCCCCATCCTTGTTTGTGAATGACTGAGCATTTCATGGAATCTACTTTTATACCAAATCATGGAACCCACCTGCAGGGGCGGATTAAGAAATTTTGGCCCCCTGGGCCTGACATGGTCTTGGCCCCTCAACCCCGCGCGTGCACGCGCACACACACGCACGCACTATGCAAGAAATACTGTATACTGTGAACAGACATGCACACTGTACTGTACAGAAGAGTGCACATACTGCACACACACTATTAGGTATACCACACAGACAAGCACAGGTTTCACACAGACACAGGTAGGGGGAGGGGATAAATGGCCTAAAAATAAAAATTTTGGAAAATGATTACGCCCACTTCAGTGATGGTGCATTGGGTCATTTGAGAGATATTATGTATTGGAAGTTGGTACCTATCATGAAATAAACCCCCCACCCCACCCAAAAAACTAAATTGGACATGATTTTTGCCCCCTTTTCCTCCCTTCTATCATTAAAAATAAAATAATATCTTAGGAAAACACTTTGGCATAACGGCAGCTGTGCAGCAAATTGAGGCTCAAAGTCTGTATCTATTTTGTGGGAAAGCTTGAGGAGGAGAAGGAGAAAGGTAAAATGATAACACATGCATCGGAGAGCACCACAAAGAAAGGTGTAGGCCAGTTCATGGTACAAGGGCTGCATGCAGGTCAAGATAGCCCATTTCCTCTGCCTGTCTTACCCATTCACCGGGAGACCACTGAGGACATAGAAATGCAAGTGGATATGGGGTTCGAAATACTGGCGTCGGTCAGAGGAGTCAATGTGGAGGATGTTTATAAACTTGTAGATGCACATATGACTGACAGCACAGAGCACAACAAAGGCTTTTCAAAGCTGTTGGCAGAGATGAACAACTTGGAAAAACCAGCAGGGCAGATCTTTTGTGGCACCCACACTACACTGGGCTTCAGCAGTGCCATGAATAAAGTGATGCGGTTGGCGGAGGCCGATATGAAGATGGAGCAAGTGCTACAGAGTTTCATGGTGGATCTGGATGTAGACAGCAAGAATGCTATAGTGGCTGGACAGGCACTGGACATGTCCTGAACTCAGTGTCAGACGTGGCTGCCGAATACTTGGATGAAGTGAAGCAGCTGACAGATCTCATGCTGCCCCATCTGAAGACTGTCCTGGCCAGGCAGAGGATGGACTATGGGATGGATGAGGAGACCTTCCCAATGGACCCTGTCAGTGAACAGGCTAGTAACATTGATGGCACCCCTGTGCACAACATTGGGATGAAGAGACAATGTGGCAAGGTGGACTACAGACTGAAGAAGTTGGGCACACTGAACACAGTCAATAGGTCAATAATTTTACAGAAGAGCCAGGAGCTTCAGAGGTTTCAAGGCAGAAGCACAAGCAAAAAGAGAGGTTAAACTCAACTGGAGTAAACTCATGAAGGCAAAATTCGAGAGTTGGGCTGACGAGAAACAAGAGATGGCTCAAAGACAGGAGAAGAAGAGACTAGACATGCTGGACACACTGAAATCTTTTGGTGGCCCCTTCACGATAGTGGGGAAGTTGAAAAGTTCCTTGTCGAAAGTCTGAACAAGAATGCAAAGCTGCAGAGAATGAAGCTTGAGGTTCAGTTTGCCAGAGAAAGCACCAAGCTTCTGCCTAAAGTCAATCCTATCTTCAGAATCCAGGTGACAGACAGTTCCCAGAAATGGCGAAAGTGCAATTCTCCCAGTCATAATGGATACTTAGAATTTTATGGTGGTGGTAAGTATTCATGAAAACAGGTAGCCTAACATTAGTGAATGGGTGAATTCTGGAAATAACAACCTAAAAATCTTACACAGTGCACCTTTAAGCAAGGGGTTTCTTTCGTGCTTTCAATTTCGCAAAATCATCCACCACATCATTGAAGTCCAACTCTCTTGTCAGCTCACTCTCAATTGCCATTAGAGATAACGCATTTAATCTTTTCTGAGTCATTCTTGTGCGCAGCTCATTTTTGACTCTTGACAAAAGAGAGAATGAGCGTTCTCCCTCACAGTTACTGACCGGTAGAGTGAGAAAAATCTGTAGTGCAATGTATGTATTAGGAAACGTAGGCTGTAGTCCAAAATGTATTATTGTTTTGAGCAGTCCTGAAGGGGTCCTCTCCTCATCAGTGTTGTTGAGCTGTATAAAAGATTTGAACTGTATAAGCTCCTGTCCAAGACTTTCATTGAGGTCAGATGAGTATGATTCAGTGAGAATCTTGGCCTTGTGAAGGACTGAAGCATTGGACTCTGTATCCAAAGAGAAAAGGACACTGAACAAATTGTTCAGATGTTTGTAGGCCTCCAGACGGTGATTAAGGCTTGAACTCAGTTGATCAATAGAGGCAATAAATGTCTCTATTTGAAACAGTTGCCTTCCCTCAAGCACAACATCTGGGGATGCTGATTCATCAGCAAACTTTTTACATTTCTTCGTCCGTTCAGCCCTGTAAGATGGGGTGCCACCCAACATGTTTAAGGCTTTCTGCTCAAAATGATCAAATAGATCTCTTTGGGAGAGAAAAAAGGTGCGCAGAGATTCCAGCAATCTAACTGCTGTACCAAGGTCCATGTCTGCTTTTTGAAGTTGCAGACTTGTGGCCTGAAATCTGGACAGAACAGTGTCCCAAAAGCCTGCCATGAAGGCCATCTCAAGTGAATCCAGCTTCCGCACTAGACTGTCAGCTTCAGTTTGTGTGTCTCGTTTCTCTGTGTCATCAGTGGAAATACCCTGTAGTGCTGCTCTTATTTTACTGTAGTTCTGCCACAGTGCTTTGGTAGATTCTGCACGGCAACTCCAACGCGTGTTGGATAAAGCTTTAAGTGTGAGATCTATGTTGGAATTGCCAAATACCCTGTCCCATCGGTGTGTGGATGCAGTTGTGAAGTTGTAAATAGACTGAATCAAGTCAAAATACTTAGAGACTTCATTTCCACATCTGTCAATGCTGTTGACTCCCACCAAATTCAAAGAGTGAGCTGCACATGGAATATAGTGTATTAATGGGTTGCTTTTCTTTAAGTGAGCCTGCAACCCATTATACCTCCCTGACATGTTGCTGGCATTATCATAAGCCTGCCCCCTGCAATTTGACAGCTCTAACCCTAGATTTTCCAACACAGACATGACACAGTTAGCCAAACGTTCACCTGTATGGCTAGTAATGGGCTCAAAACCCACAAAGCGTTCAACAACACTGCCCTCTTTGCTAACAAAACGGAATATGAATGTCAATTGGTCCACATGAGATAAATCTGGGGTTGAATCCACAATGATAGAGTAGTATTTGCTTGCTTGCAGTTCATCTGCTATAGCCTCTGGCCCCCTGGGCCTGGGCCCGGTAGGCCCGTTCATTAATCCACCTATGCCCACCTGGTCCCAATGTGCCTGTTCACCTGTGGGATGTTCCAAATAAGTGTTTGATTAGCATTCCTCAACTTTATCAGTATTTATTGCCACCTTTCCCAACTTCTTTGTCACGTGTTGCTGGCATCAAATTCTAAAGTTTATGATTATTTGCAAAAAAAAATGTTTATCAGTTTGAACATCAAATATGTTGTCTTTGGAGCATATTCAACTGAATATGGGTTGCAAATGATTTGCAAATCATTGTATTCCGTTTATATTTACATCTAACACAATTTCCCAACTCATATGGAAACATTATTATGATTACCGTTATCACTGGAAGACGAGGCCGCATGTTACACACCGAGAAAGACAATTAGGAACTGGTTTAAATACTGTTTTAATGTCGTATTTACCATTAGGGATGTATATCATTAGGATTTTATCGATACCGATACCAATATCGATATTCCTTATATATTTTTTAATTATTCAACCTTTATTTAACTAGGAAAGTTGCATTGAGATCAAAACACCTCTTGTTCAAGGGAGTCCTGGCCAAGAGGCAGCAAAAGATACAGTTACATAAAAATACATGTCATACACATTAAGAAAAACAAGAGACTAGACTAGAGACCTGTCAGTGGATGCTGTCTTGCTTCTAAGCAACTTTATGGATGATTGTATTACCGTATTTTCCGGACTTTAGAGCACACTGGTTTAGAAGAAAAAACATATTCCATATATTAGCCTCACAGGACTAAAAGCCGACGATATATACAGTATGTTGTGATATGAGTTATTTACACAGAAATATGTTGTAGATGTTTATGTACATACCTTATGTTTCCAAATGGTGTCTGTAACATGGCAGAATACTATTGTAAGTTAAAAATACAAACACAGACACTTGTGTTAGCATGTTATCTAAGTTTCATTACATTACGTGAGCACATACAACTATGCATGCAAACACTCCAACAGATATCACACATGGGACAGTTTAGTAAGTAAGAATTGTTGTAGTTATATTGTAAACATTACAAACATTACTTAGTGTGATGAATGAATAATCCATTAGAGTAAAAACACTATTGGTGATTCGTAGACAGAATGGCACTTGCACTTTTGGTTCAAAGCTTTGAACATCATTAAACACTGTAGACACTCACCCAGCAACACTTGCAGTGAAAGAACTCATCCAAAAGATGGCGCCATAGCACAAACAATAATACACAATTTCAGTGTATTTGTATGTTTTATGAAAACTGTTTGCATTATGGCCATCAGCGAAGACATATCCATAAATTAGCTGCACCGTTTTATAAGCCACAGGGTTCAAAGCGTAGAAAAAAGTTCCCTTTTATAGTCCGGAGTTTACAGTAGTTCATAGTTTCACTTTTTTGAGTGGAATAATATTGGCCTGTGGATTACTGGATCGCTACAAGGACGGTTGATGAAGCGCAGTAGTGGCAGTTATGTAAAGCACGTTCACTTCAAACTGATACTAACTCTTCGCATGCATGACTTTGAGAGAGGAAATATGGTTGTGTTAAACCTTTTGTGTGGTGTTGCTTCCTTATTTGTGATTATTCCGCGATATCGCAAAAGACAAAAATATGTATCACGATTATTTAGATAACTTCAAGTTATGGCTGACATTTATTTTGCTGCGCGTTTAGCTCCGAGATTGGTCCTTCTGTTCATGTCTATGATTCTGTTTACTTCTGTGTATCTTGTAACCGGAAGTGGGGGAGGTAAAATGTCGACTCTCTTCGTCTGTTCCCCCATGTTTGATCAAATTAATTTATGCTCACAGCTGATCAACGTGATCGACCTGAAATGTATCATCATCCTGTTGACTGTTAACAATACCTCTGTTCGTGTAAAGGCTTCTCCTCACGAGATACTAGGTACGTGTAGCTGTCTGTTTTTAGGTGCCAGTAAAGCCTGAGACTTCTTTGCAGAGTAAGAACATCTACTCTTAGGTTCAGATCCTTGAAGTCCGTAAGGATTATGATACATTTTTCATCCAAACAGGAAGATATAAACATTCCATCAGTCGGCATCCAAGTCAAAGCAGACAGTAGGTGATTGTTTTATTATGTTCGTTGTTTATATTTCTTGTTTAGCACTTAGCAATAGTGCTACCAGCTGAATCTGCTAATCACTTAGCTTCTAACCATGCAGCTCATTCCTTCAATATTCAGGCTAAAAAATATATGGTTCTCGATCGTCATTTGTCCCAAAGTAGTCATTGCCGTCTCTCTTTAAGTCTGCCATGATTAGTAATACTTGGTATTGTTGAAGGTAATAGCAAACGTTGTCATGCATCTGTGAAATGAACCCACAGCTGTATGCTTAAAATGACCAAAATACATAAATATTACACGCTATTATGAATGTGCCGGTTACTACATTACATATATACAATGATGATGAATCCCAAACACCTGCATTGTTAGCCACCTCTTGTTAGCAGTGTTGGGACTAACGCGTTACTTTGTAACGCGTTACTGTAACGCCGTTACTATCGGCAGTAAATAGTAATCTAACGCGTTATTTTTTATATTCAGTAACTCAGTTACCGTTACTACATGATGCGTTACTGCGTTATTTTGCGTTATTTTTTATGTAGTATCGGCTAGAAACTGAGAAGATCTGAGTGTTTTATTGCAGCGCTGCGGAAGAGGCGACAAGAAAGAGGCGCGCCGCGCACTGTGTGTGGGTGTGTGTGTGTGTGTGTGTGTGGGAGGGGGCGTGTCTGTGTTTACTAACAAGACATCATGGTGAAGCCCGAAGCCGAGTTTCTTAAAATAGAGATATTTTCAGTACTTTTCTTTTGTCGACCACAAAGAAAATGACATTTTAGTTGAATATAAGTTGTATCTTGGATCAAAGATCCAATCCGAGCAATTCAAATATGCTGAAACCGCTACAAAAACAACATGCTTCGACGAAGCTAGTAAAGAGAGACACACTTCACCTCCACCTCCAAAAGCGGCTGGATTTTAACAAGGCACTGCACACTGAAGGTACACACACTCTGTCAATTCTCTTATATACTGTTGCTCTTTCATTCTAGACTTCTAGATTGTTTGATTATCACATCACTCTAAATGTTTAGACTATAAAGTTCACAAACATAAAGAGGGATACTAATGGTCCAGGCCAATCTTTCATTTTCTCTAAACTAAGTGGGGAAATGTGCAGAGTGTTCTGGGCTTCAGACATGATTTTATTTCAGAATTCCTTGAGATAAAAAAAACGCCTGGTTAGGCTTTATGTATGTAGTGTGCCTTCCTTGGTTTACAGCTATGTTGTTATTATGCTGTTTGTTACTTATGTATGTTATGCTGCAGCTATTTAAAATAGTTTTGTCAATTTGTTCTGGCCTGAAACAAATTGGCCCTTTGAAACATCTTTGTCTTTGTGTGTTGTATGTAGACCACATTGCTTAGCAGAGTTCAGTGATGCAAATGTATGTCAAGTTGATCAACAGATTGTATTATTCTCCAGTGCAATAACAGTACTGAAATGAAGGCTAAAAGGGCATTAAATGGGGCCTTAAAAAATTAAAACATATATATATAAGTAACTAAATAGTTACTTTTCACAGTAACACATTACTTTTTGGTTTAAGTAACTGAGTTAGTAACTGAGTTACTTTTGAAATAAAGTAACTAGTAACTGTAACAAGTTACTGGTTTTCAGTAACTAACCCAACACTGCTTGCTAGTGTGTTTTTGCGATTTAGAACGCATAAAAATAAAAATGTGCTTGTGTGCTTGTCTCTCAAAAGAATTAGAAATGACGGGCAAAATTTAAAAAGTGCAGTTTCCCTTTAAACATAGTCTGGAATCATAATAAGCATTTTGTTTGCTTTCAAATCAGCTGTCATTTGCATCATGTCTGCTTCTTTTTTGGCATAAGCTAATGTCAGTTCGGCTACCTTGCTTTGGCATATGCTTTCGTGGCGCAAGAGGCTGACAATACTGATCGGTGAGAGGGCCTGGTGAATGTCCTAGATGTCCATGATTTACTGTAGCATCAAATGTTTGAGGAGTCCCCGTAGCTTGCTTTTTCATTCAGTGGCTTTTTGTCTTTACTATTCCCATCTTGAATATTTTTCGTCTGATGCATTTTTCAGAGTGTAGACTGTTGCTATTAATGCATATGATATCTTCTAACATAATGGATATAAAGGTTTTTTTTTAATGTGACCTTATTATTATCACTGTCAATCGCTGAACAATTTGAACTCCTTGCCCTGCAACATGAATTATTGCATTGCCAACCTCTCTTAATTGTAGGGTGTTATGGACCTCCCTCTGCCTCTTCTGAAGCCCTTGCCTCTCTTGCATCCTTTATGAGTGGGTTAAATGCTCACGACCTTCTCTTGGTTGGTCATTTAAATTGTGATTGGTTGACTTCCTCTTCTGATTATCTACAAACTGTATGCACCTCACTAAATTTAACTCAATTAATCACTTCACCAATTCGACCCAATACTAGAAACCCATAAAAATCTTCCTTACTGGATCTAATCCTAACCAAAGCAACTGTACATTGATACAATTGTCAGTGACTTGAGTGATTGTTGTACAATTGTAGCAATAATAAACTGCAAGCTTCCAAATTCAAAACCAGATATTACGCAAAAGAGGTATTAAAAACTTTTGCTTGCCTGCCTTTATATACGACTTAGCCTTTCAGTGGAACAGAGTTGCTTTATTTTGATAATGTAGAGATAGCGCTAGAATACTTTTACAATAAATGTCAACGTATAGTCAATAAAAATGATACCTTTTGAAATTTTTTAGGTTGAAATCATCCCTGGTTTTCCTCTGAAATTGGAAACCTTCTCAAGAAGAGAGACATTGCTTGGGCCAGGGCTTGAAAAACATATATATATATATATATATATATATATATATATATATATATATATATATATATTAAAGTTAAAGTACCAATGATAGTCACACACACACACACACACTAGATGTGGTGAAATTAACCTCTGCATTTGACCCATCCCCTTGTTCACCCCCTGGGAGGTGAGGGGAGCAGTGAGCAGCAGTCTACCCTAAGCCTCATTTCAACCACACTAAACCATCGTTTAAGGTCCCCCTCCTTGGATATTTGTTTACACGGGTAAGTGCGCTGTGTATTTTTTTTAATCTCTGTATGGATTCATTGATCGTTTACAAACTGAGTTCGGAGAGGAAGTGACGCCAAAAAGACCGCACCCCACACAGGAAGTGACGTCAGAAAAAATGCGCCATAGCCAGCTTCATAACAGACGCTTGTGGAAATCACACATGGATACCTTAAAAGAAGGAAACGCGCGATTGCAGCTATTTTGGATACAACACATCTCAGAGGGCCACATAGCAATGTTGAGTGATGGTTTTGGATAAGCCCTTGAAGAACGGCAGCCTGGTAAGATATGTTTGTCAACGAGTGTGTTGTGCCACAGAAACGGCAAGAGAACTTTCAAATGTCCAGGTCAGCTGTGATTCTACTTAGTGAAAAACTTTGTCCATTTGTCGAAGGGGAGACAACAAGAATGCGGGCTCCCATGGTCGAGGGAGTACCAGGGAAAACAGCGAATGCATTTGGACTGGCAAAGCAGACTATCAGTTATTGTCTGCCATGTATGTCAAGTGATTACTCAACATCTAGTTTTGTACTCCATAACTATTGTGAAGCCATGAAGTGCTTGCGGTTGTCAAGTACGACCGCCAATTTCAGCCTACAAGCACAGTGTCCTGACCAGATATCTAGATCCCTCGATTGATTGTTGTAATATTTTATTTATCACATTGTTTACTTTCACATGTCTATTAAAGATATGATTCATGTATGATGGCTCAGGTGTGATTCACTACAATAGGGCTAGTCTAACAGCTGCTGATGGTGAGGCGAGCAAGGTTTACTGTTCAAAGAAATGTGGCAATAGTCTACATTGAAACACAGGGTAAGAATACACTTCCAGGTCAGAGGTAACTATGACGCGCATAATCTTTCTTCGCGCATGCATACTAGGTCGCGTTGCACCGGCGGACGGAGACGGGAGAGGGTCTTGAACGGTGGCATTGTGTGTGTGTGTGTGTGTGTGTGTGTGTGTGTGTGTGTGTGTGTGTGTGTGTGTGTGTGTGTGGACAAGGATAAGGTTAGGTGGGATTTAGCCTGGATAACCTTAGTGTAGAAGGGGCCTTAAAATGTACATCTTAACTTATTACTTTTCTGAAACTGCACTCTGACATGTGCTGCTGACCTTTTGGCCAGGTCACCCTCATGAAAGAGATCTTGATCTCAATGGTTTTTTTTATCTTGTTGACCAGAGGTTGTAAACACAGGAAAACCATAAACTAAGGCAAAAAAAAGACATGTCACTTCACACTCATTTAGTCCAATATAGTAAAGCTGTCTGAGGTTGCGCCAACCACTGGCCACAACACTGGTTGGTTTGAGATCATTTAGTGGCCAAAACAATTGCTGCATTGATATCTTTAATTTATGTCGCCATTTAGATGCTTTAAAAATGCTTAATTTCGGCCATACTTATGTAGAATATGCATTTAAAAAACAGCAGTAGAGTGAAGCCGTAAACATGAAAGTGCAACATCTGTACGTATAACTTACCTACCCTGGCGTCTACAAACCTTACAAAAGCACATGTCTCTAGTAAAACTCACATATATACAGTACAGGCCAAAAAGTTTGGACTCACCTTCTCCTCATTCAATGCGTTTTTCTTTATTTTCATGACTATTTACATTGTAGATTGTCACTGAAGGCATCAACACTATGAATGAACACATGTGGAGTTATGTACTTAACAAAAAAAGGTGAAATAACTGAAAACATGTTTTATATTCTAGTTTCTTCAAAATAGTTCTGATTACTACTTTGCACACTCTTGGCATTCTCTTGATGAGCTTCAAGCACACCTCCATCCATCCATCCATTTTCTACCGCTTATTCCCTTTTGGGGTCGCGGGGGGCGCTGGAGCCTATCTCAGCTACAATCGGGCGGAAGGCGGGGTACACCCTGGACAAGTCGCCACCTCACCTGTGAAGTGAAAACCATGTTTTCAGTTATTTCACCTTTTTTTGTTAAGTACATAACTCCACACATGTTCATTCATAGTTTTGATGCCATCAGTGACAATCTACAATGTAAAAAGTCATGAAAATAAAGGAAACTCATTGAATGAGAAGGTGTGTCCAAACTTTTGGCATGTTCCGTATATTAATACAGGCATTATTAGACATATTGCATGTTTGGTTTAGGAAATATACTTGAATAATTTAAAAAAAACTAATTTTTGTGTTTGCAAACCTTACAAAAGCACATGTTTTTGTAATTCTCACAAATATACATTAATACAGGCATTATTAGACATATTGCATCTTTGGTTTAGGAGTTATGCTTGGTTCAAATTTGTATTGGTTCATTAACATTTTCTCCGTATTCTGAAGCAGTTATAGGGCCCTATCAAAAGCTGCTTTTCCCTGTTTTTTTTTATGTTAGAAGATTTCTGTTTCTTAGCTTTTGCATTTATCTTACCATCATATTGTGCTTTTTTGTTATGAACACAATTTAATAAAATGCCTGTTACTGTAATTTAATGTAAAAACTTACATGTATTGGTACAATACATCATTGGACAATTTTAACTAGTATTTTAGGTCAAAGCATAATAGATTTGTAACATAAATGTAGCATTGAGTGATGTGAGTACAAAGTGCTACTTTATGAAACCTTTAATTTTTTCAGCGCAGTCAGACAAGATATTGCACGCAGTCCTTTTATTGTGAAGGCTGAAAGTGTGCTGCGTTCTTAAGGGAATTCTATGTTTTTGAGTGGATACGACTCGAGAAATGAAAAAAAAAAAGTATCTCTTAAATTACGTCTCCCATCCTGTCTTAGGTGTCGTCCACAACAACACAAGCAGATGAGATGTGTTGTCCTGGCTCGCATTAGCTTTGGAGTTTGTTTGCAGACTTTGTCCCTGTTTCATGTGGCCATTTCAACATTGTTTAGTTTGGTGGGAAGTGATTGAGTGTTGTGAGGACAAAGGAGTGGTCAATCATCAGCTTCACTTAATCAGCATTTTGTGTGCACATTTATTCCGTTGTCATTTTTTTTTTTTCATGAGCGTGTTTGGACACAATGACAGATGATGTGGACAAAGGAGTTTACTGATGTCTGATAACTGGTTATTCAGAAAACGCCAGATTGAAATAGGTACAAAAAGGGCTCAGATTATATAAGTATAGAAACTGAAGGTTGAAAAATTGTTGCAATAAGTCGTGTAGTCAGAATTAGACAAACATTCACCCTTTCTGTCATCTGCTACTACTCCGGAATCTTATTTGCGGAGCTCTTCTGTCAGCAATCCAAGGCAATCATGCACGCACACGCACACGCGCCGCACATTTTGCATGACGGGGAAGAGGAGAACGAGTTGCAAGCTACGGGGGCTTGAAGTCAAACAAGTGAGATAGAAGAGGCGCAGATGATGCGAGATTATCATCGTCAACGTTAGCATTTGGAAGACATTTTCTATCTCGACTTTCATTAAACGGCACTAAACAGAAGGATGATCAAGTCCAGTTGGTTCCATGTCAAGTTCAAATATGATGACAAGGTGAGTCCATATGTTTTTGGTATTTTTATGCTTGTGAGCAAATATTGAGAGCATCTTAATTTTGTGTTCTCATGAAAATATTGACAGTTGAGCATGGATAATCTTTCTTTCCAGACATTCCGATCATACCATCAGTACTACCGATTAGCGATTCCCGCAAAATAATGATCCAAAATCCATGGTACTATAATTCGATACCTCTGTTGCACGTGATGTCACACCTGGTTGCAGACTCTGTACCGGCTGAAACACACAACTGAAAATGTGTGAGCTCAATGCTAACTTACATTGGATATGCCATAGACATGCTACAGTACTGAGTGGCATTAGTAATTCACACGGCGATTTCAACACCTACAACATTGCTAATGAAAACTTTAACTCAAATGCATGTTACAATTAAACACCTGGTGTGTACTCAGTAAAATACTTACTGTATAAGCACTTTGTAGGAGTTGACAAAAGACAAGACTGGCTCATTCAACTTAATGAAGACTACTTCCGGACTACATCAACACATCGTAGCCTATACAGTACTGTCAACGTCTTGGAATTGCAACTGCATGCCAAGTCTACTAAGTACTTATCACCTATGAAGAAAGAAGAAGGCATGAAAACATTATCATCAGCTCCCAATGTGT